>NC_072010.1:55556151-55841151 GCF_027791375.1 Indicator indicator | reverse complement strand
AAACATACGGCATATTACTCATCCTATGCCTCCAGGCAGAGAATTCTCCTATTGAAATCAACCAGTATAACCAGATTTCTTATGGGAAATTACAGAGGACATCTTAAAACTCTTCTTACGGAAATATATTACTGGAATGTCAATTCCGATCCAGTGCTTCCCTTTTCTTCCTTCCCCCCCTTACTCCCCCTAACAAAAAGTAATTACCCATTGGCAGACGAACCTTTGAGATCCTAAAGGCGTTGGCAACACACAAACAGAACCTGGCATGCAGCCCCGGCAGCCGGACCCCCCCTCCCGACCCTCTCCCAGCAGCGACCGGAGTTGGGGTGGGGGCCCACGGGCCCTCGTTCGCCCCCAGGAAAGGAGGCCGGTTCCCCGCCGGTCCCCACCTGCTCGTAGAAGCGTTGGGCACCCGTGATAAGGAGATAAAAGAGAGGGAGCCCCGTGGCTGCTGCTGCGGAAGGGGGCAAAATGGCAGCAGCCTGCTAAATACCATCAAACAGCTTGGGGATGGTAAAACCACAACACCCCCACTTGCGCAATTCTGTATCCATGTGGAGCAGGAGGAAGGAAAGAACAGGATGAAAAAAGAGAAAAATTCTATTATCAGGGAAAAAAAAGGTCTCTGGGAAAGGAGAATATGTTCTGGGATTGTTCAACTTTTAATAAGTTTTAGGACTAATTCCAAAAGCAGCAATGATTACTGATCAAATTATTCTCCTGGAAATGCTTCTACACGTTCTTTTTATTAAGATTTCTTCGGCTGCCAGAAATGAAATATGAGATATACCAGATAGAAAGCAAAGGAAGGCCAGAGTAAATCTTATAAGTGTTTGGTTTTGGTTTTTTTTGTTTTGTTTTGGTTGGTTGGTTGGTTTGATTTAGTTTAATTTTTTGTTTGTTTGGTTTTTTATTTGGTTGATTTTTTGGGGTTTTTTTTAGGGGTGGAATGGAAGGAGGCGGGAGCGGAGGCTGGAGCCAGGGAAATGACAAGTTATCTAACCAAGCTCTCTTTCAGGTTCCCTACAATACGAATTCATCCTCCTGGCTGTAAGAGCAAGACGGCTTTCTAGCACATCCTAGACTTTGACTCGAGGAATTTGACTCGCCCTCTTTTGCTCAGGGGCTGAAGCCGGGCTCGGTGCACTTGTTGGGAACTAATTTTCTCAGCAGCAGAGTCAGAGACTAAATTAATCATCGCTCCTTTGTTTAGATGCTACAGTCCGTCCCTCTCCCGTACGATGCTGGCGAACGGCTTCCCTGAGTCACCTCCACTTCCCTAGTTGTAGGGTATTTGTGACACGCGTGGGCAGTAACTGTTGATCCCGAGTGCAGGAGAGCTTCGCTAGCGGCAGCTCATTTAATTCGGAATGAAGAAGAGCTTACGTCTCCGGAAAAAAATGGTGTCTATTAACTGTTTATTAATGCGTCTTAATAACCCAAATTATCTCTATAGCATAGAGCTCAGGAGTAAGAACCATTAAATCTGTTCATGTTTTAAGAGGGATCAGCCTGAACAGAAATCAATTAGCACTGCAGACAAAACCAAGCCCTTCTTAAGACAAGTGACACCGCATTTTCAACATACTTCGGGAGTTAATCGGTAGCACCGATCCTGTTTCTTCCCATGTTCAAACATCTGAGCATGACGAGGCGCAGACTCCCGTCAGATGGCTCACTTTAGGCAGAGTCCCGATCACCAGGAGGGAGTTACCATTCCTTGTCCTCCCGTTTTCATACATGTTGAAATCCCATGCCACAGGTTGAGGCCAGCACAGTGGTGCTGAAGTACATACCTCTCCTCATCCAACCCCCGCCCCGGGTGGGTGCCGAGGGGAAAGGAGGGCCTACCAGCCGCTGTCCGCCCCGCCGGGGCTGGACACGGCTTCAGCGACCGTCCTGGTGCTCTTCTCCGCGGTTCCCTGCACCGCTTTTTCGGGAGCGGGTGAAACAACCCCGCGGCACGGAAAGGCCAGGAGCATACTCCCTCTGCCCTTCCCTGAGCAGGCCAGCGGGGCTCCTGCGAGCTCTAGTCCAGACGTGGCTGGCAGCCGGACCCCTCTCGGCTCCAGCCTTTCCTGACCCTGGCTGAGAAGCTGCCCGGTCTGCCGCAGCCGAAGTACGTGTGTCACCCGCTGCTGCTCGCCCTTGTCCCTCGGCCTCCCTCAGCCGGTAGGGCGGCCAGCAGTGCATCGCCCCCGGGGCGGCACAATGGGATGCCAGTGCCCCTGCGCGGCTCCCTGTCTCTCTCGTGCATACCCGGCCTCACGACGCTCATCCCGCGGAGACCGTGCGGGAATTCAGGGAAGCGTCCTTGGGTCTTTGCCTCGCTCCAGCCGCTCTGGGGACCGTCGTGGGGTACATTCTGCACCTTAGGAGCCCGCCTTCCCGGCGCCCCGCTGTGCTGGATTGCTGAGTTCTCCCTCCCCCGAGGGGCACCACGCGCCCCCGAGCTGCAATCTACGAACCCTAAACTCCTTCGAGAGCTGCAGCCAGGATGGGTTTGATTTATTTTCCTAGAGCAAAACCCCAAAAGAGAACCCTGGAAGGGAGGACATACACCTGCGATCTCGCTCTCGGGCTCCTCGCGATGTGTTTCGTAATTAAGGTCAACGTGGCAGTCTGAAACTGGGGAAGCGAGTCAGGAAAACCCCGCTACGGCAGCGTGGCCGCGACTCCTCGTACCTCCTGGGGCTCCCCGCAGATCTGACTTCCACACCGCTAGCCTTTTTGCCTGTCTAGAGGAACCTGGGATTCCATATCAGGCAATCCCAAGGTTTACCCCATAGCCCATGTACTCCCCGCCTTTGTTCCTGTCTGATAGAGTACCTTTCGACCAGGAGAGAGCTGTACTGTACCTGGGAGAGAGTCTCCAGCTCCTGGCAGCCTCGCTTATGAAGGGTTTTCACCTCCTGCTCCCACTCTGACCTACCCATGGGGCAGCGCAGGTGAGAGCTCTGCTCTCCTTGGGACATCCTGTGGGCTGGAGAGTGAGATTCACAGAGACAGAAGAAGGAAAAGCTTAAAGATTAAGGGGATTTAAGGCATTGCTGCAACAGGGAATGGAAGGGTGTCCAGGGGTTTTGCTTCATGGGTACTTTATTTAGATACTTATGGGGTAAAATGCAGGCATTGTTCAGCATGCAGAACTCCAGCAGAAACCTCAGATTTAAGTGAAACAAGGCTTTGATGCTCAGCTTCCAAAAGATGTCTAGCAAGGACAGCCAAGGACAATTAAAGGAGAAGGGCATTAGCCACACTTTTTTATTGGGAATCTCCTTTGCAAATCCCAGTGTGAGCCTCCAGCGCGGTGTGTGCATGTGCGTGGTCAGACCTGTGAGACTCCATTGTCATCTTGGCCTCTGACTTGTGTGTACTGCTAAGCCCTTTTCTTGAGTGCGTCGTGTTCTGGGGTGTCACTACTCAATGACATCTCATTAGAACTTCCTGTAATTGCCCAAGTCCAGCTGGTGGTTAGGCTGTGGTCATTTCTCAACCAGCCTTTCTGAACCTTGTTACTGTAATTACTGAAGAATAAAGGCATGTCTGAAATTTGTTTTCATGGCCTGAATATTCTGTATACAGGACAAATAATACTTGCTCTTGTATCTCTTCAGCTAAATTTAACAATTAGCAAGCCAGCATTCAAGTAGTCCATGAACCAGTATTACTTACCATCATTTACTGAAATACTTTGTAGAAAGTGTCCATTTATACATAGCTGCACAAAGTATATTGTCACATCCAGATTATTAAATATCAACAATATTAACATTGATATTTTAGTGTATTTTGAACATAATCTCACCAATTTAAATAGAAAAAATATCAAAAGGAAAAATAATCAGAAAGTGACAGCATTGGGATTATACTGGTCACAGATAAAAGACACTGTGAAAAATCCAGACCACTCTAAGGAGAATGACATCTCTACCAAGGATTTCAGCACGACCAGGCTTTTACCCAACCTTTTTTTTTTTCCTGTCGTTGATGCTTTGCAATAAATTAATCAGTTTCTGGGCTCCAGACTCTTCAGAAGGTCATAAATCCTGATGAAAACATGTTCCCTCTTGAAGGTGCACCTGGATTACTTATAGGAACATTTTTTAAAAATTTATGTTAAAGTTCCTTTCTGCTTAATTAAGTGGAAAGTTGAAAGGATAGCGGGTTATACGAAAATGTAGTCTTTTATTTACATCTCAGAAGTATCCTTGAGAATGCTCTTTTTCTGACATGAGCTAATGACAAACTTAGCTCATACATGACCTAGTATAGGACACATTATTTAAAGATTACTAATCAAAATTATTGCTGAAGACTTTTTCTTTTTCTGATCTATTTGCTCTGAATTCCTCAATAACAATTTTTATTACGTCAAATAAGTTGTGCCCAAGGCACATTTCCTCTTAATGAGCAGAATATTCTACCTCAGTCTTGTAACGAAGAAAAAGAGCTCTCACTTTTGAAGGATTCGGGGAGAAGAATGGAAAGTTTTAGGAAGAGGATACTCTTTATGGGAGACTGGTTTTGTAGGTATTGCTTCAGTACGATTGGCAAAGTCTTTGTCAGTCTCCAAAACCCACACTTAAAAAAAGATTCATTATCTTCTGTGCTACCTTTCTGTAAATAGAAAGGAGGGGAGTTAAGTCACCTACTAAAATATTTATTCATGATCAGCTGTGGAGAAGCAATGATAACCTCAGAGCAAGTTTGCCCTAGCCAGGTATGACAGTAATTCTGACAAATACGCCTATCTTCTGGGAACACTCCACAAAGTTCTGATAGAGCTGAACCTCCAGCAGCACACTGATACTAGCTGCAGCTGCAAGATGAGCTAATATCCCACCTTGCTAAACACCTCCTGTTAATGGTAGAAGATAATCCAACCAACCTCTTCCCTTGGACATACCACCTGTGATTGCTCTCTCAAGGTTTTCCATCTAGCTCTTTTACATTCTGGCCCATGGTGTATTTTCATCCTCTTCAAACTCTTAGGTGCCTCTGACACCTGCAGCCATGCACTTTGGGATTCATTTCCTTTGGGCTTTTTTTATTTTTTTTTTTGTGGCCACGTTTTAAATCTCTTTCTTCCAGTATAGGGATCTGACAGCGCCTTGATGCTGCTCACACTTTCTTTTAGCTAAGTCCCAAAGTCTTGCCTCTTTAATCTTTTCTTTCTCTTACCTCTCCTTTCCCTGGTGACTCTAGAGAAGAAGATGGCTTAAGCTATCACCTTCACTGTGACAGCAGAAGAGTATCTTTCTTCACCCAGTCAGAATCTGTCTTTGTAGTTGTTTTCAAAATGTCTTATCTTCATGTTTTTTAACATTCAGCATAGCTCAGAGTGAGCCCCTAAATTCTAAGACTTCAAGAATTTTCTGCCACACTCCTCCCTTGCTTGATATTCATACCAACATCGCTGAACCTTGACCTTCCCTTACTGTCCTTTGAACCAAACTCAGGTCAAGTGTTACAGAATTTAGGTTAATGTACATTCCTTTGACAAATATTCTTTGTCCACCTTCCCTGTAACTTTACATAACAGTGCATGGATATCCTTCTCTCATGTGACCACATCCTGCTGTGCTTTCCTCCTCTTTTCTCCACACAACTTTTAACAGTTCCAACACAACAGTTATGCTAGCATTGACAGCTGTGTCTTACTCCATCTTATTTCTTAACTACAGTGTTGCTATATGTGCTTCTGCCTTTCTCGTGCTTTCAATACTTGGTTCAGCTTCCCTCTCAAGCTTCTCCAGCTTTGCCCAGTTCTATGTCCAAGCAGTTTCCTGTGAGGTTCTCCTCCTAACCTCTTCTTAAATTTGACCTCTCTAATCGCACCAGCAAAATGCTGGACAAAATCAAGGTAACTGGTAGCTGGATGGGTGCTTGTTCCAATATGAGTGATAATTCTACTTTTTCCTTCTCCACTTTGCATGTCCAATTATCTGTTGTCTTGTATCACACACGCGGCTTGTTCACTTTCCAGTCCCAGGAGCATATCTCAGGTTTCATGCGCAGCAGTGTTGGCTGAAGAGCACAGTTTTCTTTCGTCAAGACCTAAACATACACTCACACATGTATACAATGTACAGAACATGAACCTGCAAGACATTTCCAGGCCTCAGACAGGCCCAGAACTGTGGACTCCAAGACATTACACTAGAATTTGGTCTCTGAATCCCAGCCCTGCATCAGGCAGTTGTGAAGCTCACTAAGACCATCTTTAGGGAGCCTGGGCTCAAGTCAGCGTTTCCAGGGCTGACTTCCAGGGAAGGTCCACCAGAGAAACCTTCCCGGATTTCATAAGGGATACAAGTCTTTTCCAGGACTCTACATAAGCTCTGTGGGGCAAACATTCATCTTCTGTATGAAGATAATATGAAAGATGTTTGCAGCATGTTTGGACAAGTAAGGTTCTGAAATTCATTGTTGGCCATAGAACATGAAAGGTCCATTCTGATTACCAGGAGTAACAGATCCTTCCCAGCTTAAATCAATATTATTATGTGTGGATCCTTCCCAGCTTAAATCAATATTATTATGTGTGGGTGCAAGGAATTCTGACTATGGACCTAAGTGCCATCTTAACTCCAAGGTTATTTTGCATCCAACTGTTTGGATATAAATGCTGGGATCCAGCATGAGCTTTAGGCTAACTCAAGAAGTAGTGAGGCAGAAAGCTGAGAATGCATGAGACCCATTTGATGGACCAATACACAAAAGAATATATGAGAAAGGAATATGTACAGCATTGATGACTGCTGGATGGAAAGAGGAGATAAAACTCCCTTTGGTTCTTTAAGAAATCCATGCTCACATAACCAAATATTCTATCACTTTGACATTGTTGTTTTATTTGCTCCTCTTGGTTTATCACAACTTACATGTTGGTGATTATGCAGTTAGATATTACATAGTTACCTGTCTAAATGGTCTTCATCAATATGTTGGCATAAATAGCAATATCCAGCTAGGTGTTTACTTTCAGACACATTTCTAGGGTATATTTGAATATAACACCAACACAAAACAAAATATGAAAGCACTGGCATGGAGCCAACTGTGTTTTTACCTTCATACTCTTTACTCCCATCCATTTATTTGTCACTACTTATACCCTCCTTTCCTTTTTTTGCACTGCTAGTATCTTTAGCAATTACAATCATCATTGACCTCAACAGCAGTGGGAAAGGTACATGCAGTTGAAATGCACAGTGCTCCTCTCAGGACCCTGTATAGTTAATGCCCATGTCCATTGTAGATTCCCAAGCAGTTCCAGGCTCAGCTAGTCTACATTTGCATGGAGTTGTGGATTATGGTTGGAAATAGGCCTAATATTAGGAATTATGCTCAAGATCTGTCTGAAACTTTTCCTTGGGACTCTCAACTCCATGTCTGATTCACAGGACTGATCTTAAGTTAGAGTCTTTCCTTCTGGAATCACCAGATTGGGTTTTCCTCTTATACAGAGCCACTCATTTCCATAATAAAAGGATGCCAGACCATCTTCCCTCAGCCAGATTTGCCTGAATTTGGCTAAAAAGATAAGCAGTTTTCAGGAAGGGACCATCACCGAGGATTCCCTAAACACAGTTCTTGGTAGTACAACCTCTTTTCCATTAGGAAACCAGCCCGAAAATCACCATGCGTGTCCATGGACTGAAAAGTCTGCCAGAGATGGAAGAAGAAACACTCATGCGTAATGTCACATCAGCAGTGATCTGGGTGAGAATGAACCAGTTTTGTTTTTTTTTTTTCCTCACTGGGTCGTTTTAAAGCTAGATCATTTTGACAGAACCAGGCTAGCAGTGAGGTTGTCACAACCCACATGAGCAGATGTATGGGGCTCTTACCCCCGTGGGATGGCTGGCAGCGCTCAGGCAGGGTAAGGCCAGGCCTTACAGCCAGTACTACCAGACTGTGTCTGCTCAGATCCTGAACCCAGGTGTCCACACATCATTTCACAGAAATGTTCGCCGGGGCACATCAGCTTCCTGGGGAGCCCTGTGGCATGGGGACTCAGCCCCACAGGTGGGGGACTCAGCCCCACTGCTGAGATCTCAAGTCTCACAAATTCAGCCCCACCAGCACGGAGCAGATGCAGGGTGTGCTGGGATGGAGGAACTGAGTGCCAGCCTCCCCTCTGGGGCTGGGAAGAAGGACAGGGCAGGGACCCATCCCAGAGCCAACCTGACGGTCGCCGCCTATGTGTGGTGGGCCTCACACAGCTCTCAGCCAGGCCCTGTGTGTTCGTGGTGGACAAGAAAGGGGGCTTTTGACTGCCAAATGAGGGAGAGACTGAGCCTGGGTTTCTGCTTACATGTTTCTGTGGTGGGGCAAAACATCAAAAGATGAGTTGGGTGATGTCTGGAGACATGATTTGAAAAGATAACCCATGTTTGTGGACACGTGTGTCTGGGACAAGGTTGTCCTTTTTCCTCCCATGCTGAAGAACCTGGAGGTCCACCAAAGGGGTTGCTGATACAGACCCCACCCCTAGCCATGGACCACCAGGTAAGGCTGTGCTGTCACGGCTGGGGCTGCTGCAGCCAGCTCTGCCAGGGAGCGACTTCCATGGGCAGGGAGGTTTGCGGGGTAATGAACAGCCTTATCGTCACTGGTATCTTTACAAGTGCTTAGATGGCTTTTTAATTGTGGCTTAATGCATTTAATTATGACAACTCTTCTCCATTTTCAAGTATGATGTATTAATATTACAGATCATTAACACTGCTAAATTACTGTAATGACACAGAGTCCTCAGTGTCCCAGTTAGATGGAAAAAAAGACCCGCTCTTCTCCTTTGGCTCTTTTGTTATTTGCCTTATAGGAAGTTCATGCATGATTCTTGAGTTTTTAAAGCATGTAGGAGAGGCTGCTGCTGCACCCTCCTTATTAAATTATGGATGGAGAAAATCCCCCATGTAAAACTTCCTGAGCCCGAGATGGCACAGGAGCTAATATTGTCTTTCTAATAGCCACTTCATCAATGTAAAAGTTAGAAAGCCTCAGCTCTTGTGCGGGTGTCCCGTCCCCCCCCCCCGCCTCGTTCATAATTAGAGCAGACTGTATTTAACATCTGCAAAATAGTCATGCTTATAAGGAATGAGAAATGCGAGATGTTCCATTCTGTTTGCAATGGTTAGACCGTTTTAATCTCTTAACTTCAATATATGTCCTCTAGCAGGCTATACTTCTTGGATTTCATTTTTAGATCCTTAAGGCTGCATATATCTGTCAAAGAGACATAATGAATTTAAAGTGCTAATGCCTAGAAGACCAGGAAAAAAAAAAACCCAACATTGAAATATATCCTTGGTTGATTAAATTACCACCTCTAGCTACTTTACCTCCTTATGTCCAGCTTTCCCTTTTTACTTACCAAGTGCTGGGATCTGGGAGATGTGGAAGATCTAATTTCACGGAAAAAAACAACCCAACCCAACAGCAACAACAAAAACCTAACCAAAACCCAACCCATGCATGGGTCTTTAGACAAATACATTATCTTTCTGATATGTGTTTCTACTACGGGACTTCCCACTGACTGGAAATATTTTTCAATTACACCCAACCTCCAGGATGACCCCCGTGTGGGAGCCAGTGGCTTTCCCGCGCTCTCCTCCACCGGGGGTGGTGGGGGAGGATTGGGCATGGGGGCCGGAAATCGAGGGGACAAGAAGAAGGTGCACCCGACGGCGGCGGCGGGAGCGAAGGGTGGCCCTTCCTGGCACCTCGGTTCTGCCCCCTCCCCGGGGGCGCTCCATGGCTCCATGCTCCCCCACCGCCGCTGCCTGGCCCAGGTGGGGCGGCCCAGGAAAGGGAGTAGAGGGTAATCCCGGCCCCGCGGATGCCGCGCGTCTGCGAGGGACCGGCGAGCCGGGAGAGAGCGGGGACAGAGCAGATTTGTCGCGCTTTGAAATGAAACGTTATAATCCCTCCAACAATCCTGTTGACTGTGAGCTCTAGCGCCGGGAGTACAACACGGCAAAAAAAGGAAAAAAAAAGAAAAAAGAAAAAGAAAAAGAAAAAGAAAAAGAAAAAGAAAGATACATTGTTGGATAAACAGCTCCTTATAGGTAAAAACTGAATGGGCCAAATAGATGAATAAGGCGACACAATGGGGGGGTAGGGGGGTAGTGGTGGTGAAAGGAAACGAGTCGGTGGCAGTGGAAGAGAAAGGTAAAAGTGAACAGAGGAGAGAAAAGAAAAAAATGTAAATGAGTGAGACAAAAAAGCAAAGAGAAAAAGAAAAGAGAACAAGAGGAGGAAAGAAGTAATATTTTCCTTGATAAAAATGCACAAAAGGGAAGATGAACTTTGTTCTTTTTCTCTTTCTACTCTCCTCTCTCTTTCTGCTTTTCGCCTCGCAGCACGCCAGCCTAAGCTGAGAGCTGTAATGTCATTAAATTGCAAATGCTTTTTCATTTCCGACACACACTGTTTACTTATCTGGCAAAAACATATGTTGGAAGGAATCCGTTAAATTCTGCCCATTGCCTTGGGTAAAAGTGCAATGGAAACGGACCCACTGAGCTTCTTCTTTCTTCTTCTTTTAGCACTTCCCTTATCTACAAGACTGCTTCGCAGAAAACTGGCTAGTTCAATGAAAAATGAAGATACAGCAGGAGATTAGAGAAGAACACTGAGCAAAAAATTCCTGGAGAGAGGGTCACTCCATTGCAAATGATTTCACTCCTCTAGATCTGCATAAATTACTATTTTTAAGGCATCTCCAAAGTCTGTATATTTTTCTCACTCTGTCAAACATTTAATTTCACGCCCCGTGTTCTGAATATGCTAAAATGCATATCTCTGATGCACCTTTAAGCCAGAAAAACGAATGCAAAATTGAAGATAAAATGATGTGATTTGCACTACAAGCCTATTACTTGAGGTATTTACATATAGTTTACCTCTGCAGTTCTGAGAATGATTTATTAAAAAAAATCTGGATTAAGCTCATATAAATATGTATAAATCTTTGTTTAGAAAATAGATTTTGCAGCTGTTGTGTCAAAAAGTTCTTTAAGATTCTGTGAAGAATTTTCCTTTAGCCTGCTTTAAAAAAAAGAGGGAAAAAGGACAGCATTTGACATCCTGCTGTGGCAGGAAGGAAAACACATGCACACAGACATACGCGCTCAGACATTCAGGATTTGTCTAAAGACCTGGTTGCTGGAATTTTTTTTAAATGTCTTTTTTATTTATTTCACACTTTTCTTCTCAAACTTCTTTGTCGCCCTTCCTCTTCCTCGCCTCATTCGCTGGGACTCGGTACCAGCCGCGCTCTGGGCTTTCCCGAGCGTGTGAAATAGCGGCTCAGGTGTATCAAAACAACTATAGGCTGGGGGAGCAAAGACAAAACCAAGCTAAAATTTCAAAGGAAAGGAAAAGCATCTCGAAGCGGCTACCAGCCCAGTCCGGCTGTGTCTGTGTCCCAGCGGAGGCTCAGCCCGCTCTGACCCGGCGAGAGGAGCCGTGGCAGTGCCTTGATTCCGGGCCTCGGCCCCGCTGCCAGAAGAGTCTCGCCGCGGCTGCCGCCTCTTCGGACCCTCTCTTTTTCTCCGCGACAAATAACGCGAAAGAAAATGCTACCCCACCCCTACCCCGCTGTTCCGCGCTCTTTGCCGATGTCAGGAAGGCCACTGGGTGGTAGCGACTCGGCAGAGGGACCTCAGCAAAAAGGCTCGCTCCCCGCCTGCTCTGGGAGCGGCCTCTTCGTCCGGCAGGTATCGGGCAGGGACGCTACTTCTGAAGTGACTCTGATGTGCTGCAAGCAGACTGTGGACCTTGCCGTGCTAGGCCGGGCCGTCACGGCCCCTTATCGGAGCGCAGCCCCTCTTGCCGGGCGACTGTCCGGGCAGGGACAGCTCGTGGCGGCGCGGAGCGGCCCGAGGGCCCCCCCTGGCGGCCCGGGCCCGGTCTCAGCAGCCCATTCGCGACCCCGATCTGGAGTGGCTTCCCCTCCAAGGGTAACCGCAGCAGCTCCGGTCTCCGGCGTGTCACGGCGAGGTTTCCCCCTCCTCTCCGAGCCGCCTTCCCCGGCGTAGAGACTTTCACGCCCTGGAAGGACACGTTGTCGCCCCGGGTGGGCCTGCGGTGGATGGCACCCATCTCTCCTCACGGAAAACTTGCAGTTATCACCCCAGATGCAGGGAAGAGGTGTAGACCCTCACAAACCCTGCACTGTCACAGCTGTAATTCATGGAATTAGCCTGAATAAACTTAACTAAAACACCTCTTAGGGCACTGCTTGCATTTCCTTTCTCTAGTGCATGTAACAGCCATGACCGGCGGGGGTGAGATGTGCAAGGAGTGAGGGCACTTGCTAGGATAACCACATACTTGATAAGGAGAAATAGACTTCCCAGGTAACTTCAAGGTTAATTTGAGATTTAGCTTTAAAATCTAGACTTTGAGTAATACATGAACTGCAACTATTCCACTGGGATATGGTGCCCAGGAAGTGGTTTTTCCCTCTACTCTTGTCCTATCCTCCTACTTTTATCTTCAGAAAAAAAGCCTCAGGTTTGCTGGTATCCCCAACAAAGAGACATGTTGTTGCATGACATGACAACAGTC
Organism: Indicator indicator; assembly: GCF_027791375.1. NCBI lineage: Eukaryota > Metazoa > Chordata > Aves > Piciformes > Indicatoridae > Indicator > Indicator indicator. The sequence goes on along the minus strand of NC_072010.1, from coordinate 55,828,560 downwards.
ACTTGCAATGGTGCAATCTGTATATACACACCATTGCACATTTTGGTCTCTGGTAACAGACCTCAGAGATAAGAAATTGAAACTCACAGTCTACGGCTCACAAACTCGGTGGTAGAAATAATTTTTTTTTTTAAATTTTTTTTCCCATTTGAAGGTGGTCTGCTCTTCTAGTAGGTGCATGGCAATTTCCCCTTGCAGAAATTCGTGATGCTGATGGCAGCTGCCAGCTCCTCTAGTGTCACTGGATAAAGGTTTTGTACTTTGCCCATTTGTCAGTTCTAGGCTGACTGAGGCTATTGACAGAGAGGCAGTACAGGTTGCTGCCTTGAAGGGATGGAGACCAAAGCCCATCCTTGTCCTCACAAAGGTAGGAATGAGAGAAAAGCCAAATGTATTCAGTTCTTGGGGAGAAGCAGCAACAATCCTCATGCACTGATGACATCAGTGACAATGGTGTGGCAATGGAGATTCCTGAAGGGCATCACTTCACATTTAAACAGGAGAAAAAGGAAGTAATGAAGGAAATTAAGATGGTCTTGCAAAGGCCTTAATTTTGGACAGCAAAGGTTCGTCCCACAGACATCTCAGACATACCATCGCAGACAGGTCTGGCAACTATCAGTTACGTAGTAGCCAAAACCAGTTACTTGCAGGAGGCAGCAGGGTGAAACCATGATGTACAGAGAGGGCAACCCAGGCTCCCATGCCATATATCTTTCAGAGTAGTGGGATAGAACTAGGGTATCCCCACTGCAATCATACAACACAACTGCAACTGGCATTGTGAAGGACATCTAGACAGTCTCCATTTTTTAAGAACAGGCCAGTTTGCTGAAGCTCCACAGGCTCAACAGTCAAGCGAAATCATGTACTCCATCACCTCCACACCACTGTTTCAAAAGGCATCCATTAATGCTCCCTGGCATATTAACTCTTATGCGTCAGGACACTGGGTCTGCACCATTATTACTGCACCAAGATTAGTGTTCTGAGAGCCTGAATTCCTGCTGAAAGCAACTATAAAAGCTACAGTTTGCCAGGACAGAGATGACACTAAGTAAAGGTTCTGTCATTTGAACTTGCCTTTCTGTCAGTTGAATTCCCCACCACGCAAGGTGACTTTGCATTGGAGGAACAGATTGAAGGTTCTCTCCACTGAGGGGACAGCTGAACAGAAGCATGTGGAGGAACTTTCAAGAACCAGACCACAGTAATGAATATGTATTTACAAAACTGTGCACTTATTTGAGACCTGAACACCACAAGTACTACCATTCCAAGGGGAACTCAGCAGGGAGAGATGCTGTCTCTCTCCCTACCATTTCACTGATGAAAACATGGTGATGGAAACAAGAGACAATTGCTGAGCTGTTCCCAGTTTAAGGCATAGTCCTATTCCTTCTCTTACCACTTTGAGGACCAATGCTAACTTTAAGGAGTTTGCAACCACTTGCTTGGTCTTTTTCTTTCCCTCCTTGGTGTGAAAGCTAGAAATGAGCAGCTACCAGGGAAGCACTGAAGACATGACTGCATGGGAATCAAGGGTAACAAGGAAAGCAGAGAGAAGATAAATATCCACAGCTCTAGAGGATGAAATAAGTAAAAAGTATCTGTTGATACTGCTCAGTTTTATGTCTGTCACAATACAGACGCTATATAAATTGTAATCTTTTCCCAAATTCCTCCCAACTTCCTGGCCCAGCATTATGTCCAAGCCATTTTATTTCTTTTCTATGAAAAAGGAGCAATCAATGCAACCCCATCACTGTGAACTCCCATGTTTTACGCACCAAAATCCTTATTCTGCATTGCTTTGATATGGTATTGTCTGAATGTATACCTTAAAATTCCTGACATGACTGGATCCTGTGTAGTCTATCACAGGAATACATATCTGAGCTCTGGGTAGCATTGCCATATGCAGTGTAGGGAACCTTCCATATGGTTTCAGAAAAGTGGTTAGAGCACACGTGCACCAGGCACTTTTCAAAGTAAAACAGATCCGTTCATTTTTATTTTCAAAATACCAAAGCAGTAAAATCATGTAATTGAGTAATCACTTGCCAAATTTCCTTTTCTAATCTAATCTATTTTGAGTTACATTGGAGCCAAAATGCAAATTAAACTGGTAAGGTTCCAAGATTCCCCTCCCCTTTTAGAAAATAGAATTTAAGGTACTCATAAGTAAGGAAATTTTTAAAACCATTTGTTTTGTATGCTGTAAACTTTGTAAAACAAGTTTCAGCCTGAAGTAAATTTTCATAGGTAATAGGTTAAATAGAAGTCTCATGTAAATTTTGATCTCTTCTTAACAACTCCAAGGTTCATTTTACAAAATTTGATATGAAAACAATGCCATTGTTTTAAGAGGCTCAAGAGGTCAGGAACTAGGCAAAAAAGTATCCAGTCTAATGGAGCACATACACACTCTTTCAGCTCTAACTACCCAGAAAAGGAGAGATTCCTGAGCTTGTGTATTTGTAGTCTCCATGAATAAAATTTTTGAGGGGTTGTTGCACTCACTTGCCAGCCTAGGCAGCCCTTTATCACATGGTTAGATCCTCAGCATTCTACCACTGCCTCACAGAAAATCACACACCCCAGCAGATTAAGTGATAGGGTAACAGCAGCCTTCCAGAGTAGTCACTGCTGGAAACTTTTGCTTTTTGGGTTGCAGTTGTTCAGATGAAGGCTCTCCCTACCCACAGGCAGACCCTGTGAAAACCTGTGTGACCTCCTTGGTCACCTTCTGCCACAGTGCTGCCATCTGTTGCAAAAACTAGTACCCAGTCAAGCCATGGCTGTTTTCATGGTGCTTGTCTTTTCTCCCATCAAGGCTCCTTCCTCTAACTGCTGCCTCCTGGGCCCTTTTCTAAGGCTGCAAAAGCACAACTAACCTTGTTTTAAAATACAGTAAAGTAGTAAACCAGGTTGTTTTCTTCACTGGTAGAGAAAGGGACAGATCAATCCTTAGCATGCAAAATGCAGTAAAAGAAATACAGGAAAGAAAGATGGAGGAATTACAAGGCTCAGAGTTTGCAAAAGACTGACTGACCTTGAAGCTGCCTATCTAAAGAGGATCTTGGCCCTCTTCAATGTGCCTTTTCTACCCCATCCTCAGCAGTGCCACCGGTACTCATCAAATCCTGATGAGTTCTGTGAGCTAAAACCACTGAGAAATATTTTTTTTTCTGCTGTTGCTAAAGACTGAGTTTTCTACCAGTTTAACTTAAAACTGCCCGGTGACTAGCCAGTGTCAGTTCAAGGGCAGCAAGAACAGTGTGCAGCCTGGGGAATAGGGATGCTCTTTTCTGTACAATTAACAGACCAACTTTGCTGAGATATCAAACCACAACCTCACATCTCTGATGGCTTAGGGAGACGAAAGACATTGTAGAAAGGGCAAAGGAGAGACAGGAAAAGCGCGAAATCAAAACAGACCAAGGATAAAGAGAACACACATACTAGATGCAAAATAGGGGCTGGACTGTGAGTGTTGATCGTGGGAACAGATGGGAGAGATAGAGAAACGACACCCATTACGCTCCAAATCTTATGTGCAAGAGATGAGAAGAGGGGAGGGCAAAGCATGGTGGGAGAGATAGAATGCACAAGACCGGAAAAAGATTTACAGAAAAAAAATGGCTTAAGAAAAACTGGAATCAGAACTTACTGTTTACCGGAAAAATCACAGTCTAGCTGTATCAGTGAGGTTAGAAAAGAACAACCCTGTGAAAAACAGCTTCATACTTTCTTTTAATGTCTGACATTTGCAAGGATCATGTGCTCTTTGTACATTGCATAGTCACACAAAAAGAGTTAAAAGGTAGAGCATGACACCAGTTTTAGCCTGCCCAATAAACAGTCCTGTCAGCTAGAGGCATGGCATTGCGTGGAGTCAACTAGGGCTAAGTAAATCTTCCAGTTCTGTAGAGGACTGAGATGCAAACAAAAAGATTTTGATACTTTCATGGTTCTTCATTGGCATGGGAACTAGAAAGGAATATTTGTTGGATCTGACTATGGTTGTCTTGTGTGGGAGGTCTTAATATGTATTAGAAACTTGACTGTTTTTCCAATCAAGTGTTTCCACTTACATTTACATATATTTAGTTGTAAATACTCATTTTCCTACCTGGAGCACTTAAAATGAATGTACACTAAACACATTCTACACAGAAAGGGAGCAAATAGCTTAGGGTACCTGTGATGAGGCCTAGAACTGCTCCAGCCTCCATGGTGATCCCAATACAAGGTGATCCCTCCTCACAGCTTGTAGGGCTCTTGTAAATCAAATTAGTGATCATTTCTCCAAAACTGGGCACCCCACTCCCCCCCCCAACCAATAAATCATAACTGACACAAATGAGCATCTGTGCCAGTAGAAAAAGTGATGGAAAGGAGATACCCCCTCACATACAGATGTGCTCCTCAGAGCACAACCAACTTCAGTTTGCAGTCTCATCAATACACGCTTGTCTTTACTGAGCACAGAAATGCACAGGCAACAGAATTCGTACACTCTGTAACTGCAACTTTATTTAAAACAGAATCGTGGAATGCGCAGAAACTCTCAAGTGAGATGTCATTATCTGACCTCAAGTAAACAGTGCTGGTTCACATGGTCAGCAGCAGTAGTGTGCCCTTCAGGGTGCACGCCAGAGTCTCTTGCAGGAGTGAGGTGGCAGGCTGCCCACAGCTGCTGGAGCATTCCCTGAGAGCTCCCTGGGTACACGGCCGCTTTTGATGGGCACAAACTCGCCTCACACACACTCCGGGGCTACAGGCATACGAAAGGAGTGCTTTTGTCCACTGCTATCATCTAACACACAGCTGACATAGGATGCACTGTGAGTTCCTCATATGCATGTGAGAGCCCCAGTTCATGACAGAAAGCACGTTTTTGAAAAATACTAAAGTTTTCCCAGTGCTGATTGAAGACAACTGAAAGAAAGCTGGGAGCTATTCTTTCAAGATGAGGTTATGAAACCAAATTGATAAAACGGGTAACTGTGTGAATAAGCATGAAAATAGCAAGTTGTTATCAGCTGGTCTTGCAGAAGATATAAGTTAGGAAGAAGAGATAGGCTTTCACATACTCCAAACACTCTTCAGGCACAATCTAGAGGCAGAAAGCTTCAAGCTAAGGTACAGGTAAGTATGAAGCTCTGTCAATTAGTTGTACTTTAAGACTCCCCTCTAAGATAGGCTGTACCAAATTAACTGACATCTTGAATATTATTGCAGTCAAACTGACCTATTGCTACACTATGTATCAATGATTTAACAACATAAAAATTGGTGAGTGTTGGTTATGAAAGGATGCTAATAGACCAGGGCAGGAATGTATGTCCTTTGTTCCATTTACCATAAGAAAATAATCTTTAATTGCTACAGTTATTTTTAAATTGTTGGATTCAATGCCAAACTAAGAGCATAATGTTACCTGCTGACTTACGGGGCAATCTGGAAAAGATTAAAAGACAACACCTTATGCTTCATATTTACACTCATCTTAACAGTGAAATCATTTTTATGAATTGTTGTAGGGCATATTTATAAGGTGAAATTAAGATTCCATTTACCTTAATACTGACTGATTCAAGTCAGAGGGACTACAGGAAGTAAAAAAATACTCTGGAGAATAAAACAAATAGAGTGCCTCTTCTGAAAGTCATGTACAAGTTGCTTTGCATAGATTCAAACTTTTATCAGGATGGATCATAAACTCTAAAGTGCTTCTCATGTCTATCGGAAAATGCTATTTTATGTGTGAATTACACATCTTATACATGAGGACAGATAGAACTCTTCTGCATTATTTGAGACTTATCGAAAGCAGGACGCTTTTTTCTTAAGATGAAAAGTACAGAGATAAGCAGGGAAATAAAGACTGAAGCTTTAACCAATAATATTTTTCTGTGGTTATCAGAGGAATGTAATAATCTTTTAATCATTCTGAAGATTGTGTGAAATCATAATATCTCATCTTTTCCAGCCTCAACCTGCCATTCTTGATCCGAATTACAAACAATAAGAAAGGAGATGATTTAATGAGCAACTTTGTCATGTTGCCATTTTGCCTTAGTCAAAGGCAAATGTCTAGTTTTGCCTCTGAACTAAAATGGAATAAGCTTATGTTTCAACTATGTTCATAACTGAGGCAAACACGAATAGAAAAGCTACAGCTAATTTAAAGCTAGAACCCTGGTGTTCTCCTATTTTCATAGACAATTAAATATATACTGTTAACAAGAAACAAACATTCATTTACCAGGAAAAAAAAAATCCATGTTGTGAAGACACATGCATGAAAAGAAGTCTTAAATATGAGAAGTACTAAACTAATGCAAAAAGAAAGATTTCAGTCAATGGTAATAGGTATGTTCTTATTATGAAGGGGGGGAAAAAGTCAGCATGATTTAATCACAATAAATAGGCACTTCAATAAAGTATATTATTTACACTGACTTTCTGAATGCTAGGGCATCACAAAGCAGTATGGCTTTATTACAATGGATGGAAGATGGCAACTACTTAGAACCCAGTGCCAACATGGATTATAACAAATCCAGTGAGTATTTTGTTTTTCAATTATTCATAGAAAATTTAATCCTGATTAAGTATCCTTGGGCAGGAATTCATGGGTAGTTGATGACTGAAACCAACATTTATTTGAAATGCTTCTGTTAATTTAATCTGTGTATATGGCTTAATTATGATTGAATCCTCAATGTAACAGAAATGAATTATATCAGGATTAAAATTCTGCTACCACATCACCCATTCCATTTTCTTTGCCTTTTTTTTCCCTTTAAAAGATGCAAGCCTGCTGTTTTAATTACCTTTATGTTGCCATGTCTTCTAAGCTTCAACTACTGTTTAGACCTTCATTACTCGATGAACCTTCTAGATACATTTATTAAAAACAAACAAACAAACAAACAACAAACCCAATATAAACCCTATTTTCATTTCCATTAAAATTTTAACCAGTGTGAACATCAGTTGCACAAAAAGGCTTTCCCTTTACACCAATAGTAAAGAAAAATGTCTTGAAGTCAGTTGGGAACATTTTACATGTGTTTTATAGAGGACTCTCTCTTTTGTTTCCTTTTCTTTCATACTTATACATTTTATAAAATTCATTTTCTGTAAAACAGGAAAATAACTTGTACTTGTCATTACATATCACACCAATTTCATAACTAGCTTATTTCAGACTTGTTTGAGCTTGTAGATGTTTTAGTAACAGCATTTTATAACACTGTCAAACCTAGTACTGATATAAAGTAAGGACAGTTTTTTGTGTCTGTGAATGGGAGAGAAAAGGCTTATTGTACTTTTCCGTGATACAGCTCAGGACCATACCAACACAAACAATATTTTTTAAATTATTCAAATTATGGATTTTCCACTCAACAATACTTTTAACAGATTAATCTAGGAACCTTGTCAGACTAAAGGTCTGTGAATTGCTCTGATACTGTCACTTAGTTTTCCAGTGAAACTAATGTATCACACCTGTGACAAAAATACCTGTATATTCAAGTTACTATTGCACATTTATTACATAATGTATTCTTCCTAAATATCTCAGAAGAGATGTCGATTTTTATGTCCAGAGGATACTGTTAGTGGCAATGTCACTGATGACAGTGAAGATACTTCCCAATATAGACTATGAGATAGAAAAAGTCTGTAGAGGCTAACCATGGAGATGCACTGACAGAGGATAACGCCTATGGTAATAATCTAGAGACAAAAAAAAAAAAAAAAAAAAAAAAGAAGAAAGAAAGTGAAAACCACCCCACAAAACAACCCACAATAAATTTCTATTGGCATACTGTCTAAGTACTTGAGGTTTAACTTTAAACCTTTTAATACTGCTGCAGTTACAAAAGATTTGAACATGAATCTCAAGTCCAGGACTCACTCTCACACCTGTGTTTTTAAATCAGTAGATGGCCCAGGGCAAGTCACATAACCCTTCTGGCAGTCTCTGTTCTGGGGAATTTCAGACTTGCAATTCACCACCCATGCAGTTTCACAAGCAGAGGTGATGTTTAGATATTCTATTCTTATAACAAACAGAGCAGCAGAAAAAAAAAAAAAAGAGTGAAATAAAGAAAAGAGCCTGGAAACACTGCACTAGCACAGTCGTGGAGCTGTGAGGACAGTGATTTATCAGTCTCACTTAGTCAAATCTCTTTTCAGTGCAAGTCTTTCTACCTGAAAAAGATGTCTAAGGAAGTATTTATCAAACATACAACTATTTTTTTCTGAGGAAGCAAAAGCTTTGTACAGGGAGTCTTTTAAAACATGCTTTTCTTACACAAATATGGTATTTAGTGATGATGTATTTATTGTATTGAAGTACAATACAATATGAAACACCCGAAAAAATAAATCTAATAAATCTGAGGCATTCACTCTTCTGACAAGCTGCCAAAGCCTGCAGAACTTGCTCTCACACTGCCACCTTTTCTGCCCTTAATGTCATGTGCAAAACACGAGGATTTGTTCTTTGTTAAAGGAAACACAACTGAACTATCGTAATTTAGAAGTTGTAGATACATGCAATCATTACACTTGCTCAAATGCAAGAACAGAGCAATTGCACTCCCCCTTCAGTAAGCTCAAAATTTCAAAACACTGTCAAAATTTCCTTTACTGATCTCACCTCTAGAGACTGCCTCCTGCTCTGATGATATTTGCATCAAGCAACAACTAAAAGTCTCTCCATTAGTATCTCTAGAGGAACCTCTAGATTTTTTTTTTTTTAAACAAACATAGTATTTAATTTACTTTATATTTTTAGTGGAATCTTCTTCTTTCCCTTGTATTTCTGAAAATATTTGCATGCAAATGCATAAATGTTTTCTCTATGGCTATAACCATACAAGAAAAAGAAGCAAACTTTACCCCAGAATGAGTTAATCAATCACCTGAGGATAGTAATACACATTGTCTGAACATGGCAGGCTCCACTGTAGTTCTCTAGCTCCCAGTATATTTAAGCAACTGAGAAATCCACCGAGTCCACCTTTGTTTTTAACTGTTTAAAGCTTACCAGCCAAACTACCTATCTGGACAGATTTCTTAATCTAAAGAATACAGTTCACCTACAGGTTCCCTGACCTCTTTAGCCAAACAAAGCTTTTAAAGGATGAAGACTAAAAAGCAAACAGCAGCAAAGAAAATCCACTGATTTATCTTTCTGCTAGCTTTGTTAAAAGAATCCCCAAGGTGTTTTTAATTAAAAAACAAACAAGCAAACAATAAAAAAAAAAACACCCCCTCCATATTTTCCTTTGACTTCACAATCTTCCCCCCTCCTTGCCTTAGCCTAGAAATTATTACTCTTAGATGATTCAAACCCTGTATGCCTTTGTAAAATATGACTCACATTACCGTCAACGAAAGCTCTGTGACTAAGACTTTTCAAGTTGCTTTGGGGTCATAAGATTAACAGCCTAAGAGCATGAGTTTGCTAACAAACACTGAACATGAAGAACAACTACTATGCAAATTCCACCTCTTTTATCTTGCCTGTACATACCTTTTCTCTTTGATATTCTCTGAATATTGCAGCAATGGTTGCAAGACATGGGTGGCACAAAAACCAGAGAATGCAGGCCTGAAAGAGAAGATGAGTATAAGTTATAGAATGACTACATGCCAGCTTAGAAGAAAGAAATGACAGTTAGAGGAACTGCATTTACATTTCTGTCTATTTTATGAACCCATTGTTTAATTTTTAATCAACAGAATGGAAACCACACAATGAAAGGTGGGATTACTGTTTAAAAAAGCTCTTTATGCCTTGTCAAATTAAAATGACTACTCAGAGTATGATGACAGGGTGCAGTTTAATCAAAACAGACACTTAAGTGTTAACTTTCTCATGGAGAAGAAGTGTTCTGTGCTTCAGTCAACTGCATGTCACAATTATATTTACAGCAGAAGGGATCAGCTTCCTGGACGTAGCCCATACTTTGGTGAAGGTGATATAGAACTCCCTTTTCAGCGTGCTTCTTTCTGCTATGATGATCTGGTAAAGACCAGCAGCCAGTGACAAAGCCAGGCAAACTCTGAGGCCAATAAGCAGTCCACTTGCTAAGCCATGGTGTGAATGGTAGCTGTGGTGATTCGTATCTTCAAACTGCTCCCAAATTAATAAAAAGCTCTGGAAAAGAACAGGAGCAAAGTACATTTAGACAAGGTTACACTACACCTCAATTTATATTTCCATCACAAATTATCTGCACAACTGGTTGTGCTCTGCTCTGCTTGTTTAGGAGCCTGCCATGTTGCACAAAAATACCCTGGTGGCAACTGCTTTTTGGCACTACCTATTACTCTAAGTGCAGCTGGGAGGGAGGAAGAAAGTCTCACTTCTTCAATTCTGTAATTTTTAGGAAGTTTGACAAGTTAAAGTTTCCTCTAATTTGGACAGGAGGAATGCTGCACCTTACCATAAGATCCAAAATCATCATCTAGTTAAACAGCGGCCTACTTAGCAGGAAGCCCACTGAAATGATTTCACAGAGCTACAGGGAGGTGTCTCCTTCCACTTGGGATCCACAACCTGTAAAGCTTGTTTCAAAGGCAGGTGACTACGCCTTTTCTTTCAAAATCCTAACAGGATTCACTTTTCTTTTCAAAGATGGGGAAGTAAGAGGGTGGTGCTGCTGCCCCTTTTATACAATAGCCTAAAGGCTCAAGCATTCACCTAGATTGAACTCAGATCTCCCACAACTCCCTTCTTTGCCTAAAGGAAATCCAACGCACATCTCCCACCTCCTTGGAGAGTGCAGCAACTGCCAGGCTATAGGCTGTTCTTGGGTGGGCCACTCTCCACCCCTTCTATTGAAGCTGTGCCATAGTGGAGAAAAGAATTCAACATGAGCTAGGTCAGAAACTGTGAACGAGTCTGACTCTGCAAGCAACTGGCATGAAAACTTCTTAAGGTCTAGGAAAGGGAACATCACAGGTTCCAAACGCTGCTCCAACATCTGGACAAATGCTCTAGCCAACAGACAACTACATGATAATAGTAATTTTCCTTATCTCTGCACTGTACCCCATTTGCTGCAGAATCCAATTTTTGTAGAAACACTGTAAGAAAGCTTATTGATTTTTTTCCATGTTTTTCCATGTGAAAACAGATTTAAGAAGTGCCCAGTTTCTGAATCTTACTTGGGCAGAAGGCAGGCACATACTTGTTGCATAAATAATGGGTCTTATTGAAGTGTATCATTTTAACACTTTGTGAATGTTAACGTTAAAAATTAGAATGCCCATAACGTTTGGACTGTCATAGCACTACGTAAGCAGTAGAATGGCATTTTAAGACATGAATATACACTGGAATCCAGTCCACCTACTGCACACATCTCACTTGCACTTAGGTTTCGGGTGCCTAATGAAGCAGGTTTTCTGAAGAAAGGTAGGCAAATTTGATTTATATGAGTAAGGTAGCTCTGAAGGCCTTCAGAAGCAGGCATTGTATGCCTCAATTTAGAAATCTAAATTAGTCAGATTCCTTTCTGAACACATTCAAAGGCTCTCTCACTACATTAATTACATAAAGACAAAAAGGTTACTGATATTAACTTTTTTTTTTTTAAATGTGTACTCCATCTGTGCCTTCTGAAGGTGGGTGTCCTTGAGCCTCATCAGTTGAGATAGGATCAGTTTCACTTAGAATATCATCAGGTAGTACTCTTGAGCTTTTCCCCTCCATTACCTAGGCCATGAAACAGCAAACATAACTGCTATAATTTCAGTCAGTCCTCAACTACCTGGATGGAAAACACAGATGGGAGAGGGACAGATGTGAATCATACACACATCTTGAACATCACTGATTACTAGTAAACAATCCAATCAACAGGCTTCAAACATTCCCACTATAAAACACTGAGTAACGTTAAGCAAACATCTTCAAATGATCAAACTACTTCACTAAGAATTCTGTCAAGGATGAAGACTGAAATAAGTGGCTGAAATAAATGGCTCCTGAAACCCTGAGATACAGTACAGTGTTTGATAAAGTTATTTTTACAGCACTAGTTTTGGCATGAAATTGATGAATTGCTAGCACAAAAGTTATTTCAGTCCAGGTAGAAAATGCTCAGGAAACAAATAAGGGTTCTACCAGTCACAGAATCACTGCAGTCTTGTACAAAGCACCTTCCTTTTTGATATTTACACTTGGGAATAGCCAAAGTATTTAACTTCCCAGTATGGACTGGACATACACACAGGAGATATTCAGTGGGTGGGGTATTTTCTTGGACAGTGTATCTATGTTCCTGACTGAAGCATGCATCTGGAAGAAAGAAATATAGGCTGATGGAGATGGAACTGTGACTCTGCTTTAAGAGGAAACTTTAGGTAGACCCCCCCAAAGATGGCTTACCTTGAAGGAACAGAGCTCAGAGGGTTTGAATTTTCCTTAACCTACGCCAATAGTAACAGCCATGAAGGAAGCCACTTTCATGAGAAAATGACAAAGAACTGGAATAAAGGAATCATGAGAACAAAGTCCAAATCATCAAGGGAAAATAGTGTCTGACAGGAGAGTATGCTCTGGACTAGCCCTTTAAAGAGTGTAAACAACACAGGAATCAGTTGATCAAAGACTATGTGTACTGACAGTAATGTAAGATCACAGAAATCCATCTTCCTTCAGTTTCATTACTTAAAATAAGCAGAAGGCAGAAGCATTAGAGGCAGAGATGGAACTGTCAGTGCAACAGACTGGAAACTGGAACAAGGTAAACATGTCATTGCACTTACTATGAGCCAGAACTGTTCTCACTCACCAGAGAAAAGCAGGACCCTATAAAAGCAAGTTTGTGCTATTGAGTGTTTCTAGTTTACACTAGATTAGGCAATCCATTCCTCAAAGGATGAGCTTTCAGAGGCAAGCATGATCTTGAAGTAAAAAACCCTTTAGTTGGCTATGGTCAGTAAGCCCTTAGAAGTCCTCCCTTACCTTGACCACAGAATCAGCTCACTTGGCTGCAGTTATCAGGAAGAAGCTGAAAAAACACCCAGACATCAATGTACTGAAGTGGATATCAGTGACATTTTTTTGTCAGCAGTGAACAGAACTATGTTTGAGCTCTGAGAAGAAACTGAGGGGGAAATTCTAATTATTATCCAGAACAATAACTCTGCATAGTAGGCTGCATACAAAAGAACTGAATGAGGCAGGTAGTTGAAAAGCTGACTTGCACTAGCTTTGTCCAACATTAAAGTCACACTGCTTCTTCATAAAGTGAAGGAGAATGACCATCTCCTTATTTACATAACACACTGCTCAAAATGCCTGACTTCACCTGCACATATTTCTCACCTATCTTGGTTCACAGCAGATACCAACCACTGTCCAGTACTCATCTTCCTCTTCAAATGCTAGAGGAATATTTGCCATAAACATCATCCTGATGTTCCACATATACAAGCTGAAGTTCCACATTCATACAACGAAGAACCATACACTCCTTTTCTCTATGTCAACACTGACTTTATGTCAAGCCAAGTTAACACATCAATCTCCAGTATAGGCAGGTTCTTATGGGACAGATCATCTCTGAGGCAAGGAAAAGAAGGAAGCAAGAGAGAAATGAAAAGTAACAGCAAGGTAAAGTGAATTAACTAGCTGCTTCTAACCTAGTATCTAGTACTTGTGTATCTGATGCCATACAATGCCAGTACAGTAAAAATGCTTTAGATCTAAGGTCAGAGGTATGGGCACACCTTTCGGGTGCACCTAAGAACCCATGTGATGCGTGGCATCTAATGCAATAAAGATTTGATGTCATTTTAGTCAGGTTCAAAGAAATCAGCTATCTTTCTAGAATCACTGCTTCCACTTTGGATCAGCCCTGAAAAGCGAAACTGCTGAAGTCAATGTGATGCAAAGGCCTGCCATCAATAAAGTTCTGAAGAAGGTTTCTGTCTCAGCATTGGAGAGTGGAATCTTTAACGAATACAGAGTGGCCTGGGAATTTTTTGTTCCGAGGCTGAAATAAAGAACAAGTTAAGGCAAAGGGAGGTGTTAAATGGCAGACTTGTCCCTCCTTTGAGATGCTGCTACTCTGCAGCCACAAAGGCCACAAGAGATTTGCTTACTAGGAGGCTGTTTCCACCCTGCACTGATGGTAACCTGCAAACACAGCATAGGAAGTTGCTGTTGGTTTTGACAGAACAAAAAGAATACATCCATAGCATCAATACAAATCCTGAAAACTTGTCAAGTAATTCAAACTAGTAGCAGGCAAACAAGGTCAGATAGTTTGCCAGTTGAAACTGCAGTTAAGTTGAGTAACATGTTTTCCCATTTGGTTGACTTCCCTGAAGGTAAGGACAGGTAGTGTAGAACATCAATAAAGCTAACATGGTTCAATCTCTAGCTGTGTTAGGGTAGTAGATGTGATTTCCAGCACCCTCCACACAAGCCCTCTAAATATCTCTGATTTTTCACACAAATGTGTCTGTCTTCTGGCATGGGAGGAAGCTGATTCTCTCTAAGAATCTGTGATGGTTTGAAACTGTCTTTTTAATTTTTCCTTGCAAAGTTCAGAACAGAGAAAGTGAAAGAGTGTAAATAAGTCACTATTGGGTGTAAGAAGGCAAAATACTGATTGTTCTAAACACTTCCATTGGATAGATAGAAATGTTTAAGAACTATTACCCAAAACAAAGTAGGCACTCTGCACATTCTGCTTTCTGCAGGGGGGGCAGTTGCTGGGCTGTCTGGCTGCTGTTTCTTCTTCTCTTCTGGCTGAAGATAACACATACTGACCTTGGCAGCTAAGTTAACAACTTTCTGCTTTAACTAACTCTGCTTTCCGTCCAGGGGGGTCTGGGGGGGAAGCTCCTGGGAGAGGGAGGCCCCTTTGGGAAGGGTCCCCTCTGGGGGGAAACAAAGGGAGATCAGTTGTGATTTTCTGTTGATTGTATACATATTTGTAAATGTTGTGAATTTTGTATATTTGTACATATTCATTGCATTTCATCATAGATTGTAGATTCTGCTTTGTAAATACAGCTTTCATTTGCTTCCAGACTGAGCTAGCCTGGTTATTGTCAGTGGGGGAGGGAATTTCAGCTCACACTGACACAGAATCTCTGGAAAAAAGGACAAAAAGGAAGTTGTTCTGTTTTTTAATCATTAAAAGTACTCATTGATTGTCCTGTTACAGCAGGTCCAACACCTGTGTCAATCTAGACAGACCACTGAACATCAGACTAACCCAGACTTGAGCTCGCTACCTTTGACAGAGGTGATGAGGCCTGGATCCTGCTCCTCTGAGCTCAACAGCCATGTTCTGTGCTAAGAAAGCAGCTGGCAGAAGGTATACTTTGTATGTATTGAAGCATGAGATGGAAATCATCCTTTCCAGAAGGGGCAAGGGTATTCTTGGTGTCAGGGAACTTCTGCTGGAGACAGCAGACACTGAGATGAAGTTGCAAAGTGATCCAGGCAGTGACACACTCTTGATATCCATATCCTGTTCCTACACAACTCTTGCTAAAGCTGACATTCCCAATGGTACCAGGAGGAGCAACATGGTAGAGCTGTGACTTCATGGTGAAAAGTAAGATAGAAAACTTTGTGTCAGTGCTTCAGTGCTGCTCAAAAATGGACTAGTACTGGGGGAAGCACCACATATTTATGGTACCTGCCCAAATTTTTACCCAAGTAACAACTGAAAAAGGATCAAGCTGTCCTTTATATACAAGTGTCCTTTCTATACAGTAAAAAGGAAACAACAACAACCACCACCACCTTTCCAGTCTGAAGTGACAGACTTCTAACACACCCATACGTATGTACAAGTGGAGAAGCATGAATAAAATTAAATACTTCAGAAGCCGTCTTTACTACCAGCATGTAAAATTTCTGGTGCTAGATGGGTGTCAAAGTAAGGTGGAATGAACCTATCTTTAAATTTCAACAGTCTCATTGGCCTTAATTGCCTTTGGTTTACACACTTAATTAGCAAGAAATGTCAGCTCCTAGCTATTCTTAATGTTTTAGCAGTCCACTTACTTATTTTGGAAGCGGCACTAATTACAGACAACTCAAATGGCACAAAATCTCCAGCATAATCTCTTCCTCATTACTGTCTCCAGTTTATCCCTGCTCCTCTCTCAATAGCTTTCAGATTCTGTTGTCTTCATGCTGTGATTAAAAGAAATTTGTTTACAAAAGGTACCACCAGGTACCTTATCTCCATTACAATTTACTTTTAAGTTACTGGTTTACTTGACTTTCTAATTTATACTAATAGAAAATATTTGAATGAAATTATGAGTCAGACCATTTTGTATATTTGCAAGACCAATCCTGCAAATAAGCCTTTCAAAAATTCCCTTATATTGATTGAAAAGACCATCAGATGTCCTATTTGAGTAGTTCTAAGAAGACGCTGAGAATTTTTTTTGGTGACAATTTCTCACAGCAGCTTTTCTTATCTTTCATGATGTTTGCTGTTGCTCCCACAATGTAGTTCACAACTCCTCAGTTGTACTGACTACAGCTATTTCTAGGGCTACATTGTAAATTAGGTCAGTAAAACAACTGTGCTGAAATGTCACCTTTTTTTTTTTTTTTTGGTGGTGATTTCCCCCTCCCCCCCCAAGTCGAGATCATTTCACCGATCTGGTTTACAGAATAATACCATGAACAATTGGCACAATCAGGAGTTTGGAAAACTGTGGGAACTTTTTAAGTGGTTTTACTGCTGAACAAAAACATAGTGCGGAACTACAACTTAAATTGTTAAAGTAAAGAGAAGGTGTTGTTACCTATTAGACATACTGGATGCACATTATGCTGTGGTTTTTTTTCCCCAGGCTTGGTACTCCCTTCCTCATAAAATATTGAAATTAGTTGGTTCATGGTCTGCCATATTTAATAGCATCTGTGTATTTCAGTATAAGAATGAAGATAAAATACTAACCTGTGTAACAACAACTACTACAGCAATGCCAGTAGATGTTGGAGTGGAATCCCACTGAAGAGGCCTGCCATGAGATTTCTTCGTTCTGCCTATCGTCCAACCCATACACAGACTCAACAATAAATACAGCATTTGTATCTGTGAGACAATGTCGCACACTATTGAAAACAGAAGAAAAATAAAGTCACAATAAAAATATTTTTTAAAGCAAAGAGAAATGTTCTATATACCCAAAAAGGAAGGATGGACATTTACACCTCTGCCATATGACCTTTAATTATAATTTTCATGCCAGTTTGACTAGCTGAGGTTGCTTTGCCACAAAATGTGGATATTTTGAGTGGTTTCCAGTAACCAAACAGACCACTATCAGCTTTCCTTTAGGTATGCTGCAGTTCTGCAACAATATGGGCACAGCGTCACATCCTTCCAAATGCTGCTCTTGTGCCAGGGAAGTCTGGACTTAGGAGTCCATGTGCATAAACAGACTTATAAATGCTAAAGAACTATAATCATGTTAACCACACTGCAAATATGAAACACGATGAAATTAACTACTTTCTTTGCTCTGATTTTTTGGTTGTTGTTTTTGCTCAAAAATCAGGTAGCTTGTGACAGAAAGGACAGATACTGAGGACAAATTCCACTCTCCGATACTTAGAGGGGAATTTATAATGAATAACCCTAACAGAAACTTCATTTGGAACAACTTGCTTATATTTCATTTGCTTATATATTATTTTATTAAATGCAAACTACCTTTGCTTCATTTTGCTATGTCCATTTTAAATTATTTTTTCCTGTTTGGGAACAATTAACACATACTCTATAAAGCTGCATTCTTAAACAGCATCCCAAACCCAGGTTTGAAGCTCTATCTCAATAATGAAAACTTCAAGCCAGATTATACAGAGCTGTTACTTATTAGCCTCATTGAAGTACTCCTGGCAGTAAAAAGAATAGAAGACTTCTTTCTGGCGATTGTTAGCTTTAGACCTGGAAAGTTTTAGTCAAAAATTTTTTGAACAATTTTCAAGTTGATGTTTGCACTTGAGAGTAAATCACCTCATGGTACTGGTGTAGCAAAGATGTACAACAAAAAAAATGATTCTTGTATTACGTAAATAACAAATTTGGTTCAAAAATTAGAGAGCGGACACTACACACAACGCTTTTCATCCAATTTACGTTTCAGTTCAAGTAAATTTGTTTCTTATTTATAATTTTCACATACACTATCAGGTACATGACAAACATTTCTATGTCACAGAAGTAAATTTCTGTTTTTATGCAGCTGGACTGTATTATAAATGTACATTCCACATTTACTACAAGTATTGGCACAGAAAATGCTGTCATTGTACAAAGATTAATATGCAGCCAAAGGGACTGTGTCAAAGGAAGATCAGCTATATTTCCCTGACACCAGCAATATTAGCAAGATATGGATATAAAACAGACTTCAACACATTATTCCTGGGATATAGCTGGTATTCTCAAAGTTTAAATGCTTAAATGTTTCTTTTTTAATGTATTGAGACACTTTCACTATTTAAGAAATATCAAGAGCTTTTAGTAAACACAAAGTTGCTAATTCTTTCATAAAATGAACTGGCACTGATTTTGGGAAAAATCATCCTGGGATTATTTTACAATGCTAGCTATGGAGACATAGAGCCTGCTAGGGAAAATTGTTACATGAACCCAAGGCCTGCCAAACCAGCATTACAAGTCCAAGCTGGAGAAATGGCTGAACAAATCTAGATTTTGCAGAGAGCATTTCATTTTCTGTCACTCCTTAAGATAACTTGCCCTATAAGTTATAGTCAAACATAGTCACTCAATCATATCTTGGATATAGATATTGTTCTGCTTGAGTGTGGTAATAATTCAAACTGATTTCTAGATAACATAGTATAAGGGAAAAAAAAAAAAAAATCAGTAGTGACTTTAATCTTTGGTATTCCTGCACAGCTTGCCAGAAAGTTAAGAAAGCTCAGAGAAATGTCTGAAATTACAGTAACTGTACAATATCCAGGGCCAGTGTAATGCCACATGCTACTGAGTTGATACCATGTTTGTCCAACTTCCTCACAATTCATCTACTTGGGCTGTTCAACAGGCTTAATAGTATTATTTGTTTTTTCACATTTCAGTCCTACCAAAAGTTAAAAGATGATTATTTGTTATGCATTACGTGCTTGAGTGCCAGTACTACTTGTGCGATTTATGTGATTAACTTAGCTGATAAATGAGACTGAGGGTCAGGCCTTTATATATGGTAATAACTAAATGATGGTAGGAAAAGAATAATTGCTTAGGGTAGCATCTGGACAGGTTTGTAGAAAGAAATTCTGGCCCCACTGAAGTCAACAAATTTTACCATTTACTTTTAACTCGGATTTTTGTTCTAAGAAAAATGGCAGCACCTTCCATCTTCAAACTATGCTACTTGCTATCAGCCATTCCTCAGAACTGTAACTGACACTGAAGTTTTCCACATTTTCATTATTTCTGCTTTTTTACTTTTTTTGGGAACTACAAACCTTAAAAACAGTAGGAAAAGAAAATTCAATATTAAAAAATATTTTATTGCTAGTAAGTTTTGCTTTAAGCAAATAAAAGTGGGCTCTTCACTACATACACAGAAAACGTAGCATGCAGCTACTCTCTCTGCAGGTCTGGCTGGGTAGTTAACACTGGGTTTCTCACTGGGGAAGAGATATGACTAGCTCCATATCCTCCATTGAATTTAATTTCAGGAGACATGAGGGAAAGTTTAACAATACAGCTGCTGAAGAAGCTGCAAGGAGCTGCTAACTCAAACAGTTAAAACAAGAAAGACGCAATTACTGTGGTGCCAAGTGCCATCAAGAGGCTGTTAATTCCAACTGCAAGCTTCTAAACATACTCTAGGAAGGAAAATAATTTTTTCTCCATAGGCTGTTACTATCACAGAATCACAGAATGTCAGGGGCTGGAAGGGACCTCAAGAGATCATCTAGTCCAACCCCCTGCCAAAGCAGGATCGCGTATACCAGGTCACAGAGGACCTCAATCCAGGCAGGTCTTGAATATCTCCAGAGAGGGATACTCTGCGCCCACCCTGGGCAGCCTGTTCCAGTGTCCTGTCACTCTCACAGGGAAATAATTCTTCCTCCTGTTTCCATGGAACTTCCCGTGCCTCAACTTCCACCCATTGCCCCTTGTCCTGTCATTGGGCATTGCTGAGAAGAGCCTGGCTCCAACTTCTTGGCGCTCACCCTTTATGTATTTATAAACATTAATGAGGTCACCCCTTAGTCTCCTTCAAGCTAAAGAGCTCCAGCTCCCTCAGGCTCTCCTCATAAGGAAGATGTTCCACTCCCTTAATTTTTGTGGCTCTGCGCTGGACTCTCTCAAGCAGTTCCCTATCCCAGAACTGGACACAATATTCCAGATACGGCCTCAGTAGGGCAGAGTAGAGAGGGAGGAGAACCTCTCTCAACCTACTGACCATACCCCTTTCTAATACACCCCAGAACTGCATTGACTTTCTCAGACTTCCTCAGACCACATTGCTGACTCATGGTCAACCTTCCATCCACTAGGACACACAGGTCAGTCCCCAACCTATACCGGTACATGGGGTGATTCTTTCCTAGGTGCAAGACTCTACGCTTGCCCTTGTTGAATTTCATTACATTTCTCCCTATCCAGCTCTCCAGCCTGTCCAAGTCCTGCTGAATGGCAGCACAACCCTCTCATGTCTCAGCCACTCCACGCAGTTTGGTGTCATCAGCAAACTTGCTGACAGTGCTCTCTGTGCCTTCATCCAGGTCGCTGATGAATACATTGAACAGCACTGGTCCCACTACTGACCCCTGAGGGACTCTACTAGTTACAGGCCTCCAACTGGACTCTGTCCCATTGACCACAACTCTGACTCCTTTCTTTCAACTAGTTCTCAATCCACTTCATTACCTGATCATCCAAGACCACACTGCCTCAGCTTAGCTGCAAGGATGCTGTGGCAGGCAGTATCAAATGCCTTACAGAAATCAAGATAAATCACATCCACTGCTCCACCGTCATCTATCCACCTGGTTATGTTCTCATAAAAAGCTATCAGGTTGGTCAGACATGACTTCCCCTTGAAGAAACCATATTGACTGCTCCTAATGACCCTCTTGTCCTTGATATGCCTAAGAACAGTGCCGAGGATAAGTTGTTCCATCACCTTTCCAGGGACGGAGGTGAGGCTGACTGGTCTATAGTTACCTGGGTCCTCCTTCTTACCATTTTTGAACACTGGAGTGATATTTGCCCTCCTCCAGTCCCTAGGCACCTCTCCTGTCTGCCATGACTTACCAAAGATGATGAAGAGTGGTTTGGCAATGACCTCTAGAAGTTCTCTCATCACCCTTGGGTGCATCCCATCAGGACCCATGGATTTATGGATGTTCAGATGACTTAACTGTTCTCTACTATCCAATGTTATTTTCACTGCCACAGTACTACTTTCTTGGGATGCTTCAAGCTAATCAAAAGGCAATGCATTTTCTTAGAAAGAACCCTCCAGTGCTTCAAATGTGAGAAAATAACAACAACAACGATAACAACCCTAACAGTAATATTTAACCCTGAAGAACCCATGAATAGTGCGTTCTGAGAAGGGATGTTACAGGAAGCCAGTTCCAGTGAGAACCCAGAATATCTATACAGAGTAGAGGAAAACACTCTGTTAACAATTTTTGTCATCATTCTAATCAGATCACTTGTGCTTTCAACTATTTACTTTTCCATTATAATCGTTTGCTGGTGAAATGAAACACTCCATAAAATGTGATTAAGATTCCTAAAAAGCTTTGCTACTCAATAATGCAAAATTAGCAACTCCCTTCAATGTATTGAAATGGTTACTCATGTGACAGGCATGTATTTAAGTGCTTGTCAGAAGGAATCTTCAGACAAAAAAAATATATCCTTTAAAAATCCTAAACAATATGTAATTGTGTAATTTTAAATACAATTATTGTAAACAAAGAATAAAACTTGTTTTTCCAGAAGAACAACTTTTAGTATTTTATAGTAAAAAAAATCTGGTGATAGGGCCCACGATCATAATACAGTCCAACAACAGTATCTGCTAACGTATTATACAGATTAATGTGCAGGAATATGTAGCAAATAGACAAGCATACTCACCTTCTGCCAGACTTCCCATAAAGGGTGCTCCTATTCCATCTTTGGAATAACTGATAAAAGAATAAAAATTATACTTAAGTAAGTGAGTCTTACATACATGTTCTCTCTTCAAAGTACATTTAGGCTAAAAACTCAGTCCTATGTTTTGTCACAATCACCACAAGAAAAATCTTGTACTGATCTTTACAACACAATGTTCTTCAAATCTTAAGACTGAAGCAAAAATAAGCAAAGATACCTTGAGAAATGCAGATAGTTGGCAAAAGCTGAACCAGCCTGCAACAACAATGCAATTGTCAACACCTTTAACACAGTATGCATAGGTCCATGCTTCTTAATTGTTTGCCATAGGGATTGCGCATATATGCAAGCAGTTACGAAGTATGCCAGGACAAGCAGGAAAAAAAATTCATGTAATCCTGTGGGGAAAAAAAAATAATACATCTTAGATTTTACAAAGAAATGTTGCTACTAGCTGTAAATAATTAAAACAAAGTATGATTTTTATATAATCACTGGGAAATACTTTGTAACTGTCACCCAAAAGTGGGAATACAGCTAAAATGAGTAAACCCTAGTGTATATTATCCAAGAAAGTCAGTGAATTTTTCCAGAGAGCTGATTATTATTTGATCTGACCAAGTATTCTTTTTTATTCAGCACTATCTTTTTTGAGTATAGGAGAGATTCTCTTCAAATGCAAACAGTTTTGTAGCAATTGCTGAAATAGGATAAAGTGGCACAGCTTCTTGAGAAACAGAAAATAATCGTAGCCCATTTGATCACTCCAAAACATATTTAAAGGACTCATTTCTAACTCTCCTTTTTTTTGGCTTCAATTTTTAAAGGCACAATCTGAGATTATAGGAACTGTGAAGAGACTTCTGCTGAATGTATTTAACCACTGGGTGTCACTATTCCTCCACATAAAATAGTCCAAAGACCACAGCTGACCAAGACAGAAAGCTTTTAGATAAAGAAAAGTGGAAAGAATCACAGCACAGAGAAGAGTAAGTTCATAAAGTGGATTTTTCAATTTTTTTAAAAATCAATCTGAGAAAACGCCTCAAGTTTTTGGCATTATTTACAAACCACAAGCCCTCTAATTTTCAATCTGGCAGTACCATAGAATCACAGAACTGCTGAGATTGGAAGAGATCTTTTTGATCAAGTTCAACTGCTCACCTAAAGCTTACTATCCCACCACTAAACCATGTCCCTAAGCACCACATCCATGTGTCTTCTAAATACCTCCAGAGATGGCGACTCCACCACCTCCCTGGGCAGCCTGTTCCAATGGCTGATAACCCTTTCTCTGAAGAAATTTTTCCTAACATCGAACCCGAACTTCCCTTGGCACAACTTGAGGCCAGTTTGTCTTGTCCTGTCACTTGTTGCATGTGAGAAGAGACCAAACCCCACCTTCCTCCAACCTCCTTTGAGATAATTGTAGAAAGCAATGAGGTCTCTCAGCCTCCACTCCTGAAGAATAAACAACCCCAGTGCCCTCAGCTGTTCCTCCTAAGACTTGTGTTCAAGGCTCTTCACCAGCTTAGACACTCTTCTTTGGACATGCTTCAGCAATTCAACGTCTTTCCTGTAGTGAGGGGCCCAAAACTGAATGCACACCAGTAGCAGGGAGAGAAGTAGAGGGAGCAATCATGTCCCTAGACATGCTGGCCAGGCAATTCCTGATACAAGCCAGGATGCCATTGGCTTTCTTGGCCACTTGGGCACTCTGCTGGCCATCAGGTGACCATCAATCAACACCACCAGGTTCCCCTCCACCGAGTAGCTCTCCAGCCACTCTTCCCCAAGCCTGTCCTGTTATATGGGGTTGTTGTGGCCCAAGTGTGGCACTTAACACTTCACCTTATTGAATCTCCTCCCATTGGCTTCAAGCCCATCTATCCAGCCTGGGAAATACTTAGTAACTGTCACCCAAAAATGGTGACAGAGCTTTCTTGCCCTCCAGCAGATGGGACATGTCTACCCAACTTGGTCTCTTCTGCACACCTACTGAGAGTGCATTCAATCCCCTAATTCAAATAATTGATAAAGATGTTAAACATAACTGGCCCCATCACTGAGCCCTGGGGAACACCACTTGTAACTCACCCCCAGGTGGATTTAATTAACTCCATTCACCACAACTGTCTGGGTCCAGCCATTCAGACAGCTCTTTACCCAACACAGTGAGTGCTTGTCCAAGCCATGAGCAGTCTGTTTCTCCAGGAGGATGCTGTGGAAGACTGTGTTGAAGGCCTTACTAAAGTCAAGGTAGATAACATCACCTGCCTTTTCCTCATCAACTAGGCAGGTCACCTTGTCATAGATCATATTGGTCAAACAAGACTTGGCCTTCATAAACCCATGTTGACTGGGCCAAATTATCTTGCTGTCCTTCCTGTGCATGATGTCACTCAGTAAAATGCTTCCCTCACAGCCTGGATCCTGAAAATTTTTTCTACTGTCTGGAAGATTGGGAACTCCCAAAGGGTCAAAGTGAGTAAGCTATAAGCAAAAAAGGGGTAAACAAACATTTCTCACAGAAAACTCAGTCATTCAGTCTCCAACTTTCCTTGAAACTAAGTGATGTCCATAGAATCAGATTCTGAACGTTTATCGTCCAGCAGCAAAACAACTCTGCTAAAGACTTCCAACCAGCTCCACCCAGAGACTAGAAACAGAACAGTTATACCTATTTCAGTATCTATGTTGAAAAACATTAGAATGGGATGAATTCTGAATTGTTGCTAGTGCTATAATTTCCACAGCTCAAAGTAATAATTTTTGGCATACGTACAGTGAAACTGAGAAAGAGCATAAAGTAATGAAAACAAAAATTTCAGAGCAACTCTACTTCTCTACTATAGCTATACAAAAGCATGATGTATGAATCACAAACCCACACATTTTAGATGAAATCTCTTATGCTAGCTTTCTGCTTCAAAAGACACCCATCAAAGCTGGCAAGGATTCTGGACATAAGATATTTCTCACCCATGTGGGTACACATAGAAAACTCTTTAGGAGAGCCAACTAAATTTTAATAAACATTAACTGTATTGAATAGAAAGTTCCTTCCAACCAAAGACAAATTGTAGATGATCGGCTTTAGACCAGAAGGGTTTAAGAGAAAGTTGCATTGAAATACAACTATATAAACAAACAAACCAACCAACCAACCAACCAAACCAACCAACCAAAAAAAACCCAAAACCATCAGGGTAATTTTCAGCATGGTCTATTTAAGTCTCCTGACTTTCCACTTATGAGTTGCATATGTATCTTAATTTGAAATATCTAACTTCAGAGATCTTCAAAGCACTACCTGTTTAGCTTGTCCTTAGAAGGGAACTAGTACCATGTCATACGTAAAAAATCCCTACCGTATAAAATGATAAAAGATTACTTGCGACAACCAGAAGTCATACCTCCTTGTCCCTCAAGGCAAACATCTTAATCACAAAGTTACAGTCTTAAATTCTTAACTTACAGTCTTAAATCCTATACTTCTCTTTTAGTCCATCTTAAGTTCTGAAATCTCTTGTGTCAGACCACAGTTTTAGTAACTGAAGTTAAGTATGACCTATATTGAACCACCTTTATGTAGCTTTTAGGTGCCGGAATGAAAGAACCAAGAAACAAAACTGAATATTCTCTGATACCCTAGCACTCTACAGTGCATACCTCTATAAAAAAAAATGACAAACATTATGCCCCAGAGAGAGAAATATGAAATCCTCCTCAGTTCTTTTACAGTAGACACAGGCACTTAACTATGTAACTTCTGGATTCTATACTGTAACTTCTGGGTCTGTTTAGCTTGGGAAAGACTGAGAGGGGATTGTAACATTATCTAAAGGGCAAGTGTCAAAAGGATGGGGGTCAGACTTTTTCAGTGGTGACCAGTGACAAGACAAGGGGCAATAGGGACAAACTGGAACACAGAAATTTCCGTCTGAACGCAAGGTAACATGTCATAACCAACTGGAGCACTGGAACAGGCTGCTCAGAGGGGCTGTGGAATCTCCTTCTTTGGACTTGTTCAAAGCTCACCTGGATGCAATCCTGAGCAACCTCTTTTAGATGAACCTGCTTTAGCAGGAGTGGTTGGACTTGATCTCTGGAGGTGCCTTCCAACCCCTACCATTCTGTGATTCAAAGCAGGGATGTAGGTTTTAATTTTGAATAAACAGAGGTGTTTCTCTGCAGCTGTGGAAGATGTCACATACAGCTCATCTTGTTTCCTTCTTGTTAAATCTAAATATGTGCGTTCAATACATTTATGCACCTCCTCACATAGCATGCAAGGTGTTCAGAGTTCTGCTTTCAAGTGCTTGAATTCTCACAAAATTAATATAGAGCTGAGATGCCTCTCTAGAAGGCTTGTACACCACTTTTGAGGGCCACATGATATCTTATGGCTGCTTTGTGCCTTTATTTAGCAAAATAACATTATTATTGCTTTCTGAGACTAAGTAAATTAATTTACTTCTGGATTCAAAATTCACCAAGCAAAACCTACCAACTAAGTCTGTAGATTAAGACGCACAGTTAAGAAGTTAAAGAGATGGGTAACTCAATTATAAGCTATGAAAAACAAATTATTAACAGTGATACTTTTTTACAGCTTCTGCTAAATATTTCAGTGTTGACTTTGTTCCCTCTATACTCTTCTGAGAACAAGCATGTCAGCAGGGAATATGATTCTGAGCATAGCAAGTAGGTTCATGCTAGGTACAGAAGTTAAATCTGTTCATGGAAGGCAGAATGAGCCTAATGGGCTCTTCCTTTTTACAAATTGAGGTTAGTGGCACGCTGATGAGGCCTCCCAGAGCAGTGAAGCTAAGCACTACAATAGTTAGGTTGGTTTGGATTGTCGAAAGCACACATTTTTATGTAGACATTTCTTTAGCTGCTGCCTTGAGTTACTTCTGGAAGTTTTTCTTTGTATGTTAAAAAATGTAAAATTATATTTCTTAAATAAAATCAAGACTGGAAATAACTCATTTGCAGACCGTGACTGAGATACTTAGAGAAACCTAAATACTGAACTTAAATTGTAATGGCAAAATATTTTATTATGCATGTACTCATGTTGCACAGAATCAAATTTTCAATAGCTAAGGAATTTAATGAATTCATTTAAATCAGGGATTAAAATCACATTCAAGCAGCAGTTTACAGTTTCAACATGGGAAAAACACGTATCAGCAAAGATGTTAACACTAATATCTATATTTCCAGTTAGTCAAGTTTCAGAAAGTCAGTCTAGAGAAAGGAAGGTTTTTCTCTGTAATGCCAGCAAATGAATTAAACTTTACTATCTGTGAGAAAGTAGAGTATGAAATAAAAGACTCTGCTATTGATACCCCACACTTTTCCAAGCATAATAAGTATGGATTTGTTTGTGTGATCAGATCCTTAACATACAAATCTAATTTTAAGGAAAAAAAAAAATCTTACCAGATTCCCCTGCGCTAAAGTGATCTAACGGATTCCCTTCTGCATCTGGGTTTAGTAAGATCATTTCAAACTGAATATCCTCGGATTCAGAATAATTCTCCTCGCAGGTAAACTTGTCTACATAAAACACATACCATGTTTCTGGATAAGGAATCTGGGATACTGTCAGATTTTGCTCTGTGTGGTTCACAGTCACTTTGGAAACAAACAAACAACAAAAACAGGAGTAAATATTCAATCAGTTGAGTTTTAGAAAACCAGTCTATGAATTAAGATAAAATTTAAATCCACAATATTATGTACAGGCTATAAACTACATACAGTACAAACCAGCCTTTGTTTTGAAAACTAGCCGTAAGACCAGAGACCAGAATTCCAGCTTAACCTTTTGTTTCAAATAGGTGCAGGCAAGGGTCGGTGAGGATATGTACCGCATTCCATCTCTCAGCTTTTGGCTTCACTGGGAGGGTTCCCCTCTTCTAGAGGATAGTAACTGCACCAAACTGGAACAGCCACATGTGAGCTTGGTAAACTGCAACGTGCAACCTTTCAAGGCATATCTTAGCATATTTTAGAGCTTCTTCCCCAACATTAATTTCAATTGACAGCTAAGGGTTGAGATCATTGCCTAATAAAATTGTGTATTTCAGATCAAATGGCATTTAAAACCAACTATGTAAGAGACATTATTTCATCTGCTCACTGATCTTACCATTATTTTTCCTAAAACCAACTGATAACCAAGTACAATCTCTTAAAAATAAACATTTGCTGCAAATGAAACCTGTGGCTCTATATGCTTGGTTGGAACTGCAAATAATGTAAGTACTGTTACACTGATTACTGAAGTCAAGCGCTGATTAGCTCAGCCATAAATGAAAGTCATCTCTGTAGAAAAAAATAACAATATAGTAACCAGACTGTAGATCAATTCACCTTAATAATTTGACAGTGACTAAGAGAAAAATGCCATTAAAAATGTACAAACCAAGCTATTTCTGGTTTTTTTCATGCAAAGGCCTTTCTAGATAAACAAAGCTGCAAACGTACATATAAAACTGCCTTTAGCAAACTCGTTATCTCTAAATATTTTGCAGACAAAATTTAAACTAATTTCTAAATTGAAGCTTACCTCTGGAAAACCTTTTTGTAATTTAAATACACTTGTTTCGACTTCAAGAAAATATTTTCTGTTCTCTCAAGGCATGAGCTGATCAACATTAGGATCCAGGAAGAAATGTATGGAATGTACCTTTGCAGCAACTGTCATGAAGTACAGATATGGACAACACAAGAACTAAAAAGAAAAACAAAGCCTTCCAATACAGGCTATTGGTCTTCTGTAGGTAATGCTAAGTATGCATACCACTCTGGAGCTACATATCTTATCAATCAAATACATAAAGTTAAACAGCTCCTGTCAAAAAACTGCATCTCACAGGGATGGCTTCACTCTCCATTTCAATTCTCAGCTGAGTTCTGATACCGTGTTATTCGTATCAAGACTTAGAATCACACAGAGCATGTTTAATCCGCTTTCCATCAAAGATGCAAGCTAAATCACAAGAAATTAAAATAAAAACAGAATTGATTTTGTTCAAGATCAGCAAACAGATCCAATTCACCCTGTGGTCACATGATTCCTGCATGCAGCAGAAAACAGCAAGCATACTGCTGTGATAGACAGGAGTGGCAGACCAACTGCTGGCCATTTCAGCAGCACTTCACATTCAGTTTGGATCAAGGGTAGGGGAACTGCATCCTTAGAAACGGTACCCGTGAAAATTTTCTTATGGCATGGTCCAGGAGATAAATTTGTTACTCTAGGGATTCTGGCTGCACAGAGGAAATGCATTCAAAAAGTATGCTGTATTCATTTAAGATACATTTGAATGATTTTTCTGATATTTAGTTTATTAAAGGAAAATTCATCCTCTAATTAGATTTTGCAGTATTATGATCAATAATTGTTGCAAAAATTATTTCATTATGTTTGCTTTCCACTGAATGCTTCAGTGTTTTCTTTTACATTTAGATTGATACTCAAGTAAAGCTTTATCATGATTGGCTCATCTTTGATACTGTATTAAAAATTCTCTAAAATGTTTTGTAGATCAAAGCATGACAGGCTTATGCTGTCATGAAAATAAAACTACTATTTTTATTCTCTTGTCTTTGAAAAATGTTATTTCCACAGAACAGAACGCTCCTGACAAATGAGAAATGTTCCTTCATAAAAACGAAGACAAGAAGATAACCTACATAGTATGTACTGCTGTAATTCTCAGCTCAAATACTCAAAACACATGAATGCAAGATTCAATGACGAACATCAAAATGCAAAATTAAAGGGTGAAAGAAACGAGTTAAAATAGAAGCAGCAAAACACAGATTAATTTTCTCAGATGACCTTTTAGGAGAAAAAAACCCAAACCAACCAAAAAACCCCAAAACCCTGAACAACAGAAAAAAAAGCTTTGCAGGTATAAAGTTACCCTTTTACTGTGTACCTGGGCTACACACTCCCAACATAACCACTTACTTCAGAAATTTAGAGGTAACTGCAGCAGGCTTCATCAATTTACCTCTAAATTTTTTTTCATTCCACTGCAATAAAGGTCACAATTCAAACTGTACACTTGACTTTCTCATTGATCTTGATTCTTAAGTTCTTTAGTTTCATTTTACAACAGTATTCTTTGTAAATTCTTTCAAATACTCAATGCAATCTTTTTTTTACAGAAAAGTGTGAGATTAAAAAAAGGTTTTTACTTCAAAGCAGAGCTGAAAAAAAATCTCTGTACTGAATGAATAATGAAAACTTCAGTCAAATGCATACCCTTTCTGAACTGTGGACAAGTGAAAGCATGAGACTCGGACTGGTAGTGAAATTTGGCTGTTAATATGTTAAAGTCTTCATTTGTCAGGGACTTTTCATTTTCTAATAACCTAAATATCATAACTCACAAAGTCTTATGAAATTATGCAAACAAAGCAATTTTATTTCCTTGTAATAATTTTTAATTACAGAAGGCTGAATTCCTGCCTTTAGTTAAGTTCACGCAAAGTCCAAATTCATTGAAGTAAATATTCTGAATATGCACCTAACAGGGTTCTAAATAAACAACTTAATTCATAAGGGGAAGAAAGTAGCAACTCACTTGTCAGCTGAGCTTTAGAGAACTTCTCTGTACAGCTGTGATCCTGGATACTGTTTTGCACCTTCTGCCATTCCTGTGCTTGAAACAGGTGAAGTCTAGCTGCTTTTGTCACAGCTACTGCTACATTCTTGACTCTGACACACAGAACAGCATGGTCACCTTGATATTTAAAAAATAGAATCAACTACTCTGCCTTTATGTTTTAATCCAAAAACTAGCATAGTATAATTTTTTGTAAGTAGCAATACTACAGCTTCACTTAATTTCTTAAACTTTTACCACTAATTCCTGTAAAAGCCTTTACACTCTTTCAGAAATAATTTCTATACATGTCATTAACTTACTACTGCATACGTCATTCTCTGTGATGGTACTTAAATAAACCTTCATCATAACCCAAATGTCATTAATCTTCTCTACTACTAACAGCCTTCCCTCTCCTTCCCTTTTTTAAAACAGATTTCCAGAAAACACTTTTTTCCTTCATCCCACCTCAAATGCTATTTTCTCAAGTTCAAATAAAGATGATGCCTCAATCAGTCTCAATAACTGGTTCAAAGTCTAGTATTTTATGACCTTTGAGCATCATAGGGTAGCTATTGAATCTAGTACAAGGGTGGTGTCACATTTTCCTTCATTCTATTATTTTCTTGCAAACACTCTCATTCTGTTCCTCCAATCTGGGAGGAAGCCTGCATGAGTATTATCTTTCTGGGTGTTTTTTGAAGCTTTCATCAAAACTCTTTGGCCATGAAGTTAAGTTGGAAAGAAAATAGTCTCTGAAATGCTAAGCACACTGGAAAAGCACGCTGACCAGCACAGCCTCATTGTATATGGCACTCACCACACTTGCATATATCTCTTTCTGAAAAGTAAAACTTCTGTGGCGAGGAAAGGTATTTACAACCTGTATTTTTCTGCAGTGCCCATTCTAGCAGGATTCTAACCCACTGCTAGGCCTCTTTAGTAACAAGGAATTAATAACTTAGAAAAGAAAAAGCAATTGGGAGTAATCAGGTGCAAATTTACATTCTGATGCATATTGACCTTAAAAACACCCAGTGACGTGAAACCCACACGCGGAGTGTTAAGCCCTTCTCTCATTTGGTGGCATACCAGAGATGCATGTTAAAGTCAAAATGCCTCTGCTCTCCCAGATAACCCTGTCACATCGGACTACGGGACACGAAGGGCGGCATAGCGTTGAACAGCCAGAGCTGCACTTTCCCACCCACTGACAAACAGCGACGCTGTTTAATGTAGTACGACGTGCTGCTACCAGCTCCCGTTTACCACTGCCTCGGTGCAGCCCTTCCTCGGCCCAGCGGGGTCCCGTTTCTGGCCAAGCTCCCCACCACGCCACCTCTCGCCGCTGCCCCAGGCTCCTCTCTGCCTGCAGCACGAATCAGACTTGCTGCACGTCTCAGGGGAAGACGGGCTGGCCCCGCTGCCCACCGCCGCTCCCCATGCCCCTCGGCCAGCAGCCCTAACGGTTCCCTCGGCCCCCCAACGGCTCCTCGCCCCATGTCCCGTCCCCCTTGCTTCACGACGGCAGACAGGGACGCTGCGGCCAGGCCGCGCAGCCGCTCGCTCCCTCTCCTTCCCCTCCCTCGAGCACCCACCGTGGAACTGGAACCGCGCCACGGGCCGCCAAGGCTCCAGCCGGGCTGCGGCACTGACGAAGCCGCCTCGCAGCGTCTTGCCCCCAGCGCCCCACCAGCCAGCGGCGCACAGGAGCCACAGCAACCACCACCTCATCCTCGGGCCGCGCCGCCACAAGCTACCCACCAAGGGCTCGCACAGCCGCGTCACATGACCCGCCCCTCCAGATTACAAGCGGGCGCGGGACACGCGAACGGGAGGGCGGGAGAGGAGAGAGAACCAATGGGAGCCACGTGCGACCAAGCGCGCCCGCCCTGGCGGGGCAAGGTCTCCTCTGTTGGCTGTGCCAGCCCCACCCCTGCCACCGTGCTCCGCGCCTGCCCTACTATACGTGTCCATTGCTGGGTTTGGCCGTAAATTGAGAATTACAGTCGTAAAAGGGGACGGGCGACATTGAAGGCCGAAGCAAATCTCTGGCTTTTGCGATTGGAGTGCTCGCGGTGCTGCCACTCGCCTCCATTGTTGAGGCGCGCGAGGAGAGAGGAATGCATTTTGTCACGCAGGATCTTGCGGTCACTGCGAGCTTCGCCATTAAACCCCCGAGAGGAGGGCCGCCTCCCGTAGTGCGCATGTGCAGGTGTGACGTCACGGCGCAAAGCAGCGCGGAGGGGAGAGCCACTCCCGTAAAGCGCAGATGATGTCGCGTCTAACGAGTTCAGTGGAGCTACGGGTTTTCGAGAAGCGGCTGCTGGTGACAGGCGGTGCAGGGTTCATGTGAGTGGTGGTGGCGGTGCCCCAAGCGCGGTCTCGCCTCTAGCTGGCCCGGGAGGGGTCTGCCGGCTTTCTTTCTTGGGGCGCATGTGGGATGTGGTAGGTAGGGGGCAGGTCGCAGCGGGAGGGGTTCCTTGGTGCCGCCTCGCTTGCCTGTCCCCGTTGGGCCTGTCCTGGCTGGCTCAGCGGCTCCACCGACTCGGGCCGCGTTCGCTCAAGCAAAGGCTGCGGTGAACGCAGCCGTTTCTGCAGGTCCGATTTCGCGCTAAAGGCTACCTGTGCCTCTCCCGTGTCGTGGATCTTGAGATAGGAAGCTGTGAGGAGAGAACTGGGCTGCCGCCGTGCACTTCTCTGTCCGTGTTGAGGAAGAAGGTGTTCGGTGAGAGAAGATGCCGACAGTGAGAGTCGACTCTCGGTCCTAGTCAGGGTGGGGTAAGGGAGTGGCAGTACTTTGAGCCAGCTACTTCCCGGTAATACGGGCTCTGTTCGAAGCAGAGAATGGTTGTTAAAGTCCATCTTAAGCTAGGGCCCTTCATCTTGCTCAGAGGTTGAAGCTGTGAGAAGATTAGATTTCTGTGTATACCCCTCAGCTTGGGGGCCCTGCTAAACCTGAAGTCTCAGCCTGAGCTCCTTGTACACAAGACTGTACCAAAGATAAGTTATGCCTGGTAACCAGGCTGTCATTGCTTCTTACATCTAGCATCAGTGTCGGAGAGTCAGTAGGAGATGACTGTTCGGTTCTTCTTAATACTTAGTGTATAAACTTAAGAGTATAAAAGTATTTTAGAACAGTAGTTGAATGTAGCGTGTAATGGTTTGGGGGTTTTTAGGTGGCTGTGAGCAGTGCTGCTTTCTTTTGTTATAACATGAGCTTTTAACCAGACTTCTAACTTCATAACATATGTACTTAAGGGCACGAGTGATAGAATAATGTTGATGTATCTTAAAATATATCTTAATTCTTTAGTCTTTGAGTACAACTCCCTTTTCCCCTGAAGCATTTTGATATTGCTGAGCTTATTTATAATTCGTTATCTCGTTGCCACTGTAAAGCTAACTACATAATTGTAAAATATGTTTTTCTTCTATCTTACAGTGCTTCACATGTAGTTGTCTCCCTAGTGAAAAACTATCCGAACTATCTGATTATAAATCTAGATAAGGTAAATAGCTTATCTTCTTTCTTGAGATTGAAAATTATTTAAAACAATTTTAATGTAATCTATAGCATGTTGAAATTTGTAAGGGTTATTTTATCTAGTATATTTTTTTTTACTATCAATTTATTCCTATGCAAAAAAAGAAAAAAGTAACTGTTGTTCACCTTTACCATCCTGTACTCATCACAAATAATTACTTGTAACAAAATAATAATAAAAAAGTAAAGGGAGCTTTTAAATTCTAAACTTACAGTTCAGAATTTTTGGAGTTAGAATATATTTTGTAGTTTTGTGCTTTTAAAGCTTCTTTGTGTCTGCTTGCAAAATAGCTTTTCTTCTGAAAAAAGTTTTTACTTTGTTCTCAAGCTTTCTAGTAATTGGGCTGGATCTTAATTAGAATCATAGAATGATAGAATCAAGAAGGTTGGAAGAGACCTCAAAGATCGAGTCCAACCTGTCACCCTAAACCTCATGACTATCTAAACCATGGCACCAAGTGCCACTTCCAGTCCCCTCTTGAACACCTCTAGGGATGGTGACTCCACCACCTCCCTGGGCAGCACATTCCAATGGCCAACCACTCTCTCTGTGAAGAACTTTCTCCTCACCTCCAGCCTAAACTTCCCCTGGCACAGCTTGAGACTGTGTCCTCTTGTTCTGGTGCTGGTTACCTGGGAGAAGAGACCAAACCCCTCCTGGCTACAACCTCCCTTCAGGTAGTTGTAGACAGCAATGAGGTCACCCCTGAGCCTCCTCTTCTC
Organism: Indicator indicator; assembly: GCF_027791375.1. Classification (NCBI taxonomy): domain Eukaryota; kingdom Metazoa; phylum Chordata; class Aves; order Piciformes; family Indicatoridae; genus Indicator; species Indicator indicator. Next base: position 55,793,461 of record NC_072010.1, on the reverse strand, counting down.
CAGGCTAAACAGTCCCAGCTCCCTCAGCCTCTCCTCATAGGGCTTGTGCTCAAGGCCTCTCCCCAGCCTCGTTGCCCTTCTCTGGACATGCTCCAGCAATTCAACATCTTTCCTAAACTGAGGGGCCCAGAACTGGACACAGTACTCAAGGTGTGGCCTAACCAGTGCTGTGTACAGGGGTACAATGACCTCCCTGCTCCTGCTGGCCACACTATTCCTGATACAGGCCAGGATGCCTTTGGCTCTCTTGGCCACCTGGGCACACTGCTGGCTCATGTTCAGGTGGCTGTCAACCAGTACCCCCAGGTCCCTTTCTGCCTGGCTGCTCTCCAGCCACTCTGACCCCAGCCTGTAGCTCTGCATGGGGTTGTTGTGGCCAAAGTGCAGCACCCGGCACTTGGATTTGTTGAATGCCATCCTGTTGGACTCTGCCCATCTGTCCAGCCTGTCAAGGTCCCTCTGCAGAGCCCTTCTACCTTCTAACAGATCAACACCTGCTCCCAACTTGGTGTCATCTGCAAATTTACTGATGATAGATTCAATCCCCTCATCCAGATCATCAATAAAGATATTGAACAGGATGGGGCCCAGCACTGATCCCTGGGGGACACCACTAGTGACAGGCTGCCACTTTCACAAAGACCAGTTCATGATACTGATCTGGTATTTCTCCTTAGCTCGACTACTGTGCAAGCTTGAAGAATCTTGAAACTGTCTCTGAGAAAGAAAACTACAAGTTTATCCAGGTGATAAAGCCTTCTCTTCTAGGGAACTTGACTTTTTACTGATCTTTGTCTTCATACTAAGGTAATATGGTCTCCAGAGCTCCCCAAACCAAAAGCCACTGCTTTCATGTATGGTGAAGTTGAAATTACTGTTTCATTGTCAAGAATGAATCAGTGTATGCCATATGCCAGTGTATGTGACAATCGGATGGCTGTTAACAGCATTTACTTCATCTCTTTACCTTAATTAATCCTTGGAAGTTGGTGAAAAGTGTGTTCTGCCTCTTACATGAAGTAGTATTTTGAAAGTTGATGTATTTTGCCATATAATGCAGGTACAGAACTGGTAAAAATCTGGCTGTAGAGATGAGTGGTTGTGGGTATGGTTGTTTCATTTACAATAGGTAATATGGACAACATGGACTTGAATTCAGCTCCTTCATGCTACTCTGATGCTATCTTGGATTTTGCATCTTCAAACACTGCTAGTCTGTGATGTGCAACATGTTCTGTTAGCATTAGACATCAGGCTGCATTCTTGCTTTCGCTGCTGTTGGTGCTGTGTAGGAGCAGGGTCTCATAGGACCATTTAACATATGCTTATTCTTTTTAAAATTATGGCAATTAAGTTAGCTTGCTGTTTCCACAGTCTTATATCCAGACAGGAGATGGGTTTGGGTTTGGTGTTGAGATAAACATTCTAACTGCTGGGCTAATGTGGTGAAGCTCTTCTGAAATAACAACTTTGGGGAAGCTTTGTCAAAGATAGTAGATATCTATAAATATCTGAGGGGTGGGTGTCAAGTGGAGGGGGGAAGGCTCTTTTCAGTGGTGCACAGTAATAAGGAACAATGGATAAAAACTTGAACATAGAAAGTTTAACCTCAACATGAGAAGACACTTCAGTACAGTGAGGGTGACAGAACACTGGAACAGGCTGCCTAGAGAGGTTGTGGAGTCATCTTCTCTGGGGACTTTCATAACCCACCTGGGTGCATTCTTGTGATCCTGCTTTTGGCAGAGTAGTTGGACTTGATGATCTCTTGAGGTCCCTTCCAACCTCTAATGTTCCATGATTCTATGTAAGTTAAACATATCTCTTACATTCTGACAATTTCCGTTGTGTGATATGAAATGTATGAATGCATTAGAAAAGCCTTGTTACTTGGGTATATAAGAACATTTGGTTGGTTGGGACAGCATAGAGTTCTAGAAGGCATCTTAGAGTAAATGCTCAGATTCCTGTGTGAAGCAATGGGATACTAACAAGGAATGATGGATCTTCTGAACTAGAGTGGGGAATATGTTTTTGTAAAACTTAGGTCAGTACAACTTATTCCAACTTTTAGGGACTTTTGGGTGGTGGTTTTTGTTTGTGTGTTTTTTGAAGGAAGTTTGATCAAAGCTCAATATACAGATGGTATGCAGCCACAGAGTTTGCACTGATAGAAAAAGATATGCTGTAGCAATATCTGGTGGACAAGCCCTGTGATTAGAGCTCTAATGCTATTGTAACTAACCTTAGAAGAGAGCAGGAAGGATAAATGTAGTGATGCTGTAGAAGAGGAGCCCATTTTGGTGCTTAAGTAAAAGCTCAGAGAACTTGCATAAGAGGCTGTATGAAGGATGCAGGTTTATTACAAGTTCTGTTGTTGCTCAGCACAGATATATTGAGTTTGAATTTCAGTGGTGTGGGATTTTTTTTTTGTTTTGTTTTTTTAAGTCAGTAATTGTAACCCTTTAGTTCAAAGTAATGTGTGAGCCCGAAGTATTTGCTGGAGTGTTTCAGTTCTGTTCAGGGATGAGAAATAGGAAAATCAGTTCATCTTCTTCCCATCTCTGACATACTATACTTCAGGCTGTTCAGAATCGTTGCTTGTGAACTTCTTAAAACATAGGTGCATTCGAACTATTTTTAGATAATTTTCTTGTTATTGAAAATGGAGAAGTCTTTAAGTTGAGCCAACAAGAAAATACCAAAAGCTTTTCCTCAGCTTGCCTTTACCTCTAATGTAAACCTGTTGCTTCTGTGCCAAACTAAAGAATGGCTTGTGGGTCGATGCCTTTTCTAAATCTATCCATTGGAATACCAATGTTCCCCCACTCTGCAAATTACCAGAACAAGCAATAAAAAAGAAAATGCGTGCAAGTCATCCAATCGTCTTTGACAGAAGTAGAAATCCGCCTCACCTTTTATAGTGCCACTAGGTGTCACTGTCCGATAGCCAGACTCTGGTAGCCCTCTTACTTGCTCTGCTGATACTGAAGCCACACACTATACTTCTGTTGTGTGTATTTTGGGGAATGATGCCGTTTTGTAATGTTAAATCATAATGCAAATCCTGAAATAAGTTTTGTTGAGATGGTTGCTCAAAATAGTTTTGGGGCCTGCAACAGAAGAGAGGCATGGACCTGCTGGAACAGGTCCAGAGAAGGGCCATGAAGATGATCAGAAGGCTGGAGAACCTCTCCTGTGAAGACAGGCTGAATTAGGCTGTTTGGCCTAGAAAGAGAAGGCTTTGGGGAGACCTTATAATTACATTTCAATATCTGAAGACAGGTTGAATTAGGCTGTTCAACCTAGAAAGAGAAGGTTTTGGAGAGACATTATAATTGCATCTCAATATCTGAAGGGGACCTACAGGAATGCTAGGGAAGGACTGTTTAGAAGGGCTTGTAATGATAGGATGAAAGATGGTGGGTTGAAACTGGGGCAGCGTAGATTTAGGTTAGACATAAGGAGGAGTTTGTTACAACGAAAGTGGTAAAGTACTGGAACAGGGTGTCCAGGGATGTGGTCGAGGCCCTGTCACTGGAGACATTCAACATCAGAGTTGATGTGGCCATGGGCAGCCTAATCTATTTGGAGGTGTCCCTGCTCACTACAGGGTGGTTGAAGGAGTTGACCTTTGAGGGTCCTTTCCTACCTTATGCAATCCGTAAATCTGTGATACTTATATCTGGTTTTATTTTAGACATGGCATTGATAAATTGGCCCAAACTTACCTGGTACTGCTATTTGCATCCTCTGCTTCCTTTGTAATTTTTTTCTCCTTTTATGCGATGCTTAGTACAAAATGAAAGCTTACTATTTTCTAACCAAAATAATTTTGTAATGATCTTTTTTCTTATTTAGGGAGATATTTGTGAACCTGATTTCATAAAACATCTCTTTGAAACTGAGAAAATAGATATAGTCCTTCATTTTGCAGCCCAGACACATGTAGGTGAGTAGTATTTTGGTATTATTTTCTATGAGTATGTTTGTTTGAAATATATACTGGAATTTTTTATATTTTCATATAAAACAAGGGTACAGTTTGTATCCACAAATTACATGATTCAAGATTTAGTAGCCTTTTTAACTTAGAGAGGTTCACAGCCTTACCTTACAAAGTGCTTCACCTGACTGTTGTCTCTGTTAGTTGTGCATAACTAGTAATTCCTGGCATTTCTTTTGCATTACATTTTTAAATATGATCTAGACACGTATAACTGCCAGTGTGCTGGTGGAGTCATGAAGACAGTGGAGAAAAAGTTTGTTAGTAGTCTCAAGTTTTAACTCAATTTGCTCCAAACTTGCAGGGAAACCCCCTGAGTAGAAGCTGAAGGATTAGGCATAGTTCCCTTCAGAATCCCACCTGGGTGCTAAAACCAGAGAATATGCTTAGAAGTGCCTATTTCAAATTACTGCTTTTTAGTAAAACTATTGATGAGACCTATCCTTACCATACTCCTTTCATCGTGAGAAGAAATTCTCAAAAGAGTTATCCAGGAAAATACTTGGCAAAAATTGTCATAATTAAACCAGATAGTAGTTAATTAACAGTAATAGGTATATAGTACTACATTATATAACTGTCTGAGTGATACTTTGCTGACTGAGCTTGGCCCTTCCTAGTGGAGAGGGGAGGTATGCTGCCGCTTAAATAAAGTTAGGTAATGCTGTTTGCAGTGGAAGCATCTATAGCAAATAAGCTTTTGCTCCTGATTCCAGTCTCTTGTACAGACCAAGGAATATTGTCTTGAAGTGTCTTCGTTTAATAATGATCTTGCTATCTGACAATCAAAGAACCAGTATTGAAGCTCCAGTCTGTATTATTATATATATTATTATTATTATATATTATGTATTCTATAGCCTCTAATATTATGGTTTGATAGGAAGTCCTGTCTTGGCTAAATGTAATCAGAATTATCTGAATTTTTTTAATGTAGATCTTTCATTTTGGCATGCCCTGGAATTCACTTATGTGAATGTGTATGGCACTAATGTGCTGGTTGCTGCTGCGCATGAAGCCAACGTGGAGAAGTTTGTCTATGTTAGTACGGATGAAGTATATGGAGGTAGTACTGATGAGGTAAGGTCAAAAATGCATGAGGGTTTTTCTAGTTTTACTAGCTTTAATCTAACTTTCCTTAGCCTCCGTAAATGTATGACTGACTTGAACTTATAAATAAGCACTGGTTGTTTCTAGAAAACTAAGTATCAAAACTGTCCTAAATATTTTTTTTTTTTTTGTAGCATCCTAAAGCAGTGAGATAATGGACCCCTTTTATTTAGGACTGAAAGTTCTATTTGCTAGCTGTAGTGCAATGGTACTCTAGTGGTACTCTCGTGGAACCTCCCTAACAATGATTATTTTACAAGATAAAAATCCTAAGGATCTGTTACTGTGAGCTGCAAGTATAAAAATATTACTGCCAGTATTCTAGCAGTCTCCTGTGTTTGATAAATACTCTCTTGTTAACTGTTCTGCTGCTGTAAATGGAAGGGTAATTTTATCAGTCTGTCGTCCTTGGTATTTAGGGATTTTTATTTTGGTTGCAACTGCAGCTTTTGTAACTTTAAGATTCATCTGGGCAAAACAAATTGAGTAATGCCAGTTTTTCTTTTCTTTTAGGAATTTGATGAATCTTCACCAAAATGTCCAACAAATCCCTACGCTTCCTCTAAAGCAGCTGCAGAGTGTTTTGTTCAGTCTTACTGGGAAAGATACCAAGTAAGTTGATACAAGCTTCAAAAACTCTGAAGTCCATACTTAAGTGTCTGTGTTATGTATGTAAGAGTATAAAAGAAAAATCAGTACTAGTCCACACAGTGACAACTCTCTTCTGATTGCCAGTCTTGTAGTTTGGATGTGTTGTAGGATGTCCACCACTTATTGGTGGAGATAATACTGCAGGACAGTGAGAAGTCAAATGTTTTAAAACTTTTTTAAAAATCTGAATTGGAATGTCCAAAAATGTTCTTTGATAAAATGGTCCAAAAAAAATTAGCAATTTAAGAAAACAGTGTTAAGCTGGAAGGAAATCCATTGATACAGAAGTAAAATATGCAAAGATCAATTTGTAATAAGACTAGACTTACAGTGAAAGCAAAAAATTAAGGGGAGGAGAGGGGAAACCTTATTACTCAGATTTGTTTAAGTAAAAATACTCAAAATTTTGAATACTTAAGTCTTTTTTTTTTTTTTTTTTTTTTTTTACGTGTGTTGTTTTTGACATAAGGCTGACTTGAATAAGATGTAAATGGCTGTGAAACGTTTTCCTGGAATAAGAAGTAGTAAGCCAATCTCCAGTCAACCAGATAGATCATGGTGGTTCCTAAGCAAGACTGAGAGATTACAAACATTCGTTGCTTGTGCTTCTGATAGTTTGAGAAGGCTGGAGGCCCTTGCCTGTTTGACAAGAAGCACAGATGGCTTCATTCATTCATGTTTGTAAGGGCATGCAGATTTTTGAATAAGCACTGTAGGTATGTAAGTGTGTTACTTATTGATTGGCAGGAAGCCTACAGGCTTTTAGTGGTATATATTTTATTACGTAATGACTTTCATGTTTAATGCTCTTAAGTTCCCAGTTGTTATCACACGGAGCAGTAATGTTTATGGACCTCATCAGTATCCAGAAAAAGTGAGTTAAACCTGTGCTTTACTCTGAGCTTCTGTATACAATAATTTAGGGTTGTCATGATGTTACTGTTTTCTGACTTTGCAAAAAAAAAAAAAAAAAGCACTGTCTTGCAAATATATTTGTGTATATTTGGCTGAGGTTGTATGTTTTGGTCTCACTCTGGCATGTCTTATTATCAACACAGTGAACGCATCTTTTTGCATTGTCAGTAAAGCATCAACTGAAGATTTCCAGTATTTACATGAATTTTACTACAATGACTGTAATTTTTCTATTTTTCAAGGGATATTTAACTGCCTTATGCCTGGTAGGGTTCCCTTTCTAAGTGCATTAACTCACATACCATATACTGTTGTTATGAACACTTAGTAAATGAATTAAACATTTCAAACACTACACTATATTGTGAGAGAGAACTTCAATAGTGGGGCAGACTGTCCTGAACTTTCTGGGACATTATGAATGGATCTAAGCTTGTAGCTGAACGTAATACTGTAAAACTTTATGCTGTGAGCTAGTGGTTATCACTTGATCTGTGTTTACTTATCTTAAAATTCTCTGTTGATTCTCTTCCAAATACAACTGTTTTAATGACTCTTACTTTCTGATTGTAGATGAACTGTAATTGGATGTTTAAACTGGATGTTTAAACTATGTTCTAAACTCTAGTTGAACTGTAATGCACTTCTGTGTGTGAAAAGCAATGGAACCATTTTCTTTTGCAAAAATGTTACATTTATAATTACCAATTTGTAACAGCTGACCAGAAGGATAAGCTTTACAGTGCAACAGGCATCTGCTCTTGAAAAAAAAAAAAACCCAAATCCTTGCAGTTTCTAGATTCAATGCATTTTTTATTAGACTTAAGAAAACTTAGAAGTATTTAAAGGGTTTTATTCAAATACTTAATGATACTTGCTGGTGAAGGTCCATGTTCTTTGCAGAATAACAGCTTCTAAAATAACGGACTACTGATTTTTTTTTTTTTTTTTTTGTTCAATTCCTTAGGTTATTCCAAAGTTTATATCTCTGTTACAACAGAACAGAAAATGGTAAGTAATATATTTCTTTTTTAATTTTAATATCTCTACTAATTACAGTTCTAAATCTGTTGCGTAGTTTGTAAAATGGTAATTTTGTAACCAGTTTATGAATTGTTTATTTTAATAATAGAATTTCCTTAAAGGATTGTTTGCATGTCAGCTAGTTAAGGTACCTTCAGTAACAGCTAACAGCAAAACTGCTTAAAACGTACATCTAATAAATTGAATGCTTCCATTTAAGAACTAACAAAAATCTCTTCCCTTTTCTGATTTTAAGCTGTATTCATGGTTCTGGACTTCAGAGAAGGAATTTTCTATATGCAGCTGATGTGGTAGAAGCATTCCTTACTGTCCTGAAGGAGGGAAAGCCAGGTGAAATTTATAACATTGGAACTAACTTTGAGATGTCCATTGCCCAGCTTGCTAAGGAGTTAATCCATTTAGTGAGTAAACAGTTATGATCCTTTTCTTTACTAGTCATTGCATGTGTATATACTGTTATATGAACTGCTGCTATAAACCTTTTGTAGCTCTGAGAGAGCTTAGGCTTGTAGTGGGTCTTAGAAGGTAATTGCTGCAGAATGATGAACTACCTTTTCTGTGGCAGCTGTGCTATGTAAATTTGCAGTACAGGCTGTCATGCATTGAGCTGCTGCAGCAGTTATCCCAGCTGGGGCATAAGTGGCATGATGACAACATTTAGTAGGGGATTTTTCATGCTGGCTACTTCATTTTTGGTCTGAGATTGTGACACTACTAAAATCTGGTTATGAATGGTTAGGCAGTTCTTGGATGAAAGAAAAGATTTGGAATTTTAGACAGTTTTGATAATTCCAGTAGTTTGAGAACTCAGTTTTGACAAAATACCATTTCTGCCTGTGTGTTTTGGTTGATTTGTTTTTGACAGACTTAAATCTTGTTAAAAATTCTATGTATGTTAAGACAGTGCAAGGTGTGTTGTGATAATTTTTGTTTGTCTTCCTGACAGATAAAGAAGACCAGTTCAGAATCTGAAATGGAGTACTGGATGGATTATGTCAAAGACAGGTAGGAAAATAGCAAAGCACATGCAGGATAGCTTTTTCCTGAAGGTTTCTGTGACTTTTCCAAAACATTTTTTTGAGAAAATGTTTCTGCTCTGCAAAAGGGGCAACTTTTGAGGGAGTAAGAGCTATTTTGTTTTCTGTTTATTATTTGGATTTTTGGGTCAGAGTGTATGTCTCGAAGGCAAATGTGTCTGTCTTTGAACTTTTTTCAGACTTCTCATTCCTGTCTCATTTAGCTTTAGTATTTTGACCTTAATGAGACTAGTTCAGACTTACGTGCTTTATAGGCAAGACCCACTCTCCACAGGCAGAAATATGTACCTACAGAGTGTAGTTAATTTTAGATTCCTATCTTAAGCTGAAACTGCTATCTCAAAAGTAGATGTAAAACTCTGAGGTGCCAAAGTTAGGGTGGTAGCAAAAACGGATAGCTTTCATAGATATGCTTTTGCTGTGTGTTTCCCTCCTTAATTTCAGGCTTGATTTGGCTCTGTTCTCTTATCTCAGTTTCTTTTCTGCAGCAACAATGAGCCTCTGCTTACTTTAGATATCACTCTCTCCAGAGTGATTAGAAATGACGTATCTGCTGATGGCAGTTAAGCATTGTTATAGCCTTTAGAATTCTCACTTTCTGTTCACATTTGGATTATCATGGCAACTGAAGTGTTTAAATGTACCAATTTTTGGTTTTAAGAGGAAGCTTCTTCAGAATCCTATCTGAGTGTATTGCAGGACTTTGAACGCATTGCCTTGGGCTGATGTGATGTGACTGTTCAGTAAGCTTAGTGTAATTTAGGCTGAGAGGTGTCTTCATGTGTATTGGGCCTTGTCCTCTAATCTTTAAACATAAATGGGCTTGTGAAGACTAACCACATAGGAATACATGTTTCAGAGAATGTTGAGGTCTTAAAAAGATTCTTAAGATACCTATCTAATGATTATTTAATTCTGTAATGAGCAACTTAAAGGTCATGGGGGTCACTTGCCATGGAAAATTAGTTCTGCTTCTGCTTAAGATTAGCATGTTTTAATATGATGATAAGTAGCTCGTTTGTCTGCACACATAGCTTAACTATTCAGTATGCTAATGCCAGTAAACCAGGAATGCTAGATTAGACTACCTAACTGCCAGGTTGCAGAAGTGAAAATTCATGCTGTGCTTAAATATAGGGAATCTCTTTCTATGTTGAATGTTGCAGCCTGGGATTCTACATATTCAGTATTACTAAGTTTGTGTAACTACTGAGGTACTGTGATGACAATGCTTTGGAAGCCTGTATTTCAAATCAGAAGTTTGTGGAAAATTTGTGGGCTTTCAGAATGAAAAATGTGAATGAGGATACTTGAAAACACTGGTGTGTGTGGTGACTGTCTAAAGAGTTGCAAATGCACTGATCTGCACAGTTGTATTGGCAACAAATTGAATTTTGCGTTCATTTTTGTGCCAATAAGATGTTAATCCGTATTTATTCTAGTCAATTCTAAGTAGATGACCGTACAAACTGCATTGTATTTTAGCTGCACTCAGCTGCTGTGTATTTTTTGAAGGCAATAGTTTTTGTTCATTTGTTGGGAATTTTCAAAATTGAGGCATGCCTGCTTTGAAGACAGTGTGAGGCACTACATCTCTAATGAAAAAGCCTAATCAAATTGTTTTCTGTGTGCATTTTATACTTCTACAGACCTACCAATGATCTGAGATATCCAATGAGCTCAGAAAAAATGCACAATTTAGGATGGAGACCTAAGGTGCCTTGGAAAGAAGGAATAAAGGAAACAAGTAGGACTGACTTTGATTTGGATGTGATGGGACGAGGGAAAGGGGAGGGAAATGGGTTCACAGGTTAGTTAATTTGAATTAAAGAGAACAAATTTAACACTTCAATTTTACATAAAATTGGCTACTTTTCAAATAGTGAATTTACCTGATTTAAAAAGAAAGATTAATCATGTTAAAGTGCATAAAGTACTGGAATTAATTGCTTTTTAATACTAGAATAAGTTTAATGAAGAATTTATAAAGTTGAAACAATATATTTTTTAATATTATAGGCTGCATAATAAACTATTAGCACATTTTTGGTCTTAGTATATTGGTAGACTGTTTGAATTTCTCTGTCTCTGACTCACTTGACTAATCAGCATTCTCTTCGTACTAGTTGAATGGTACAAGGAAAACTTTCATAACTGGAAAAACACAGAGAAAGCTTTGGAGCCCTTTCCTATGACAGAGCCATTTGCACAGCTCAGTGGTCCATAGGGTGGTGGAGAACCCAAAGGAATTTATTCTACTTCACACAGTCTTTTCTTCAAAGCATTCAGTCAAGTGGCCACATTAATGTATTCAAAGATATGTGAACCATGATGAATACAGAACCTTGGGAAGGGTTTCAGCACTTTCTAAATGGAACAATGGTGCAATGCTATATTCTCACTAGGTATTGATTTTAAGGAACTATACAGGGTGAAGAATATTTATAATGCTGTTAATTAGTGTAACTGATGCCAAATCTGCCATATTAATAAAGAATAAATAATTCCAGTTACAGTTTGGGGGACGTTCAGTGAAATTTGTTTTAGCTCTGGAATCATTCATATAGATTTGTTTGTTTTTACACTGTAATACATTATTTTTGTCACTTTAAAGATTTATTTTTTATTAAGGGGAAAATGCTGTACTTTATATGTCAAGAGTATAAATCTAGTTGATAAAACCTAGATATGGTATCTATATGATTCAATCATTTTCTCTGATACAGTATTACCTTCTGTAGATGATTGATTACAAACTTTTATCCTCTTTGTAACTTTAAATGCCCTGTTTTTTGAAGGGGGGTGTGTGTAAAAGTGTCAAGAAGTAGCAAGTGTTCTTACTGAGATTTCCAGAAGCATTTTCTTAAACTTTGGTCTGTTTTAGATGTCATTTTTTTACTATATTACTGTCTTACATGCTTTTTTTCTTAACTGCAATTGTAACAAACTTGAATTACTGTAATACAAACATTCCAGTGATGTTATTTCCTGTGATATGAAGGCTATTTGTTATTTCCTGTGATATGAAGGCTAATTTAAACATCTTGTCCTGTGAATTGTGGGTTAGTGTACTCTTCCACATTTTTTTTGTTTGTTTTAAAGATGAAAAAATACTTGATTTTTAATGTAGAGTTTTAGAGGAAACTTCAAGAAACATGTCAATGAATCTTTGGCAAAGTTGATTTAGTAATAAAAGTTGTGATGCAAGTGTTTTCTCTCAAACATGCTGAAAATGTAGGTGAGTTTTGAATTTATTTTCACGATACAGTAAGAACTAATAAATATCTTCTTTTTTTTTTTGGCTTTAAGGTGGCAGACATATAAGGAAAAACTCTTCTCTATTTTATTACTGTAGCTTCTTTGCTTGGCATAGACCTAGATCCTCTGCTTTGCTCCTGCAGAAGCATAGGACTTGGCTGCTATGGTGTACTCAAATTGCTGTGACTTCTAAAGTCTCGGAAATTGGGATTTAACTGTCCAAACACAAGTGCAGAAGTCCTTCCCTCATCAGCCTAAGTATAGGAAGAGTGACCTTCCAGTATCTGAAGGGAGCCCTCAAGAAAACTGGTGAAGGACTTTTTAGGGTGGTAGGTAGTGATGGGACTGAGCGGAATGGATCCAAGCAACAGGAGGGGAGATTTAGATTAGATGTCAGGAGGACATGCTTCACCATAAGGGTGATGAGACACTGGAACAGGCTCCCCTGGTAGGTGGTGGAAACCTCATTCCTGGATGTTTTTAAGGCCAGGCTGGATGCAGCTCTGGGCAACCTGATCTAGCAAAGGGCATACCTGCACATGGCAGAGGGGTTGAAACTAGATCATCCTTGGGGTCCCTTCCAACCCTGACAATTCTGTGAAGAGTGGATCTTGGGACATTTGCCTTAGCTTTGCCCTGATAGAGTTGCAGTAGTAACTGAACATAAACTTTAGTAGTACTGACCCAGATAGCCTACAGGTAGTGTAGAAACAATTCTGATAGTGTTATCAGATCAGAAATACACAAAATAAAGCAGTAGTGTGTAATTGCTTTATTGAATAGATCTTTTGAAAGTCTTTTGGATTATTTTGATGCTGAAAATGGAAGCTTTGACACACATGTGACGATCACAGCGTGTTAGGGGTTGGAAGGGACCTCTGGAGGTCATCAAGTCCAACCCCCTGCCAGAGCAGAACCATACATCCAAATAAGTGGTATTACTGGAATTTGAATTTTTGAAAGGATCCATTCATTTTTAGTGGAAGCTCTTGTAATTTATTTAAATGTTTTTGAAGATTTATTCATGCCAAGTGTTTAGTGATTTTGGGTTTGTAATTTCTCATATATGATATGTACATGCACATTAAAAAGGATATATTTTAAATTAATATAGAAGGCTTTTGTATTGAACTACTTTGCTGTAGATCATGTTGACTTTCCAAGTGAGTGCTCTGGTAGTAATGTTCAAAGGGTTAAGTCTTTACTGTTTGAGAAAACAGCTGATTTTGCCATTAACCTTCTGGCTTTTGTCAGAAGAAACGAACAAAGGATCAACTAGTGAGTTGTTGGTGGGGAGAAATGTAATGTTTTTAGTCTGTATTTCTCATTTTTTTTACTCCAGAAGTAGGAAGAAGCATTTCTGCAGAAGGCCAAAGATAGGGATGTAAAATGCTGAACACAGCAGTCATTCAGGGTCTCGGGGTTAGTGTCATAGAACAGGGAAATTACACCAGTAAGAAAATATAGTAAATGTGTATATCACTTCAGTTGCTAACACTTTCTTAAGCAGCAGGGCTGGTCAGCTTCTATCACACTTGAAAACTTTTGACGGCACCTGTTAGTCCCACATCTCTTTTTGGGGTTACTGCTGTGGATTGGATAAGATCTTCAGGAAACATTGGGAGAAAACAAGATTACTACCCTATTATCCTGATGTCCCAGGTCTGCCATTCAGTACCTCCCTTGCAAGTAGCATCTGAAAGATGAAGCAGGCAGCTAAGGAGGGCCATCCACAGTCCACCTGCCCTGCAAGTTGTGGGCAGCAGAGCCTTTGTGTGTGTGTAAGTTGTGGTTTGTGTGTATGAGTTGTGGTTTGTGTGTATGATTTGCAGTTTGTGTGATGGAGATCATCCTTGCTTTCTCAAAGTCTTTCTCTGGTCTGACCTTGGCGCTTGCTTACATTCGTATGCTGCTTGGCATTAAGGAGTGCTAGCTGTGGGTGAGGCTGGTTTACATTGTCATAAGATAACTGACCAGAAAATAGCTTTTATTTGGCCACCCTGTCCTTTGCTAGATACAGGAGGAGGTTATGAGAGGAAAAAAAGTGTGGGTGGTGTTTCTTTTGTTGTGGTTTATGTGCTTTATTTGTTTTGTCAGGATATTTTGTTGTCAATACTACTTTTTGAGGTGGTTCTTCACCTTCCAAGTCCTATTTTGTAGGGATACAAAATGGCACACATTTGGTTTCCCATTAGAAGAAAGTTGTGAATAGCTTCAGTTGGACTCAGAATGTTCTGTTTTGCTAAAACTGTTCTTACCCTCTTTAAACGTCTATGAAATGCTAATATGTTTCTACTTTTCAGTAAGAGTAGCTTTCATACAAACCCCCAAATTTTGCTGGTGAAAAAAGTGACTGTTTTATTAAATGTACTCTCTCTGAGACCGAATTATCCTTCTCTTGTCTATTTTCATTTCACCTGGGAAAACAAAGGCTTCTAAAAATAATAAATATTAAAATAATCTGTTGCTTCATCGTAGCTCTGATTTTGGCATTCTATAAAAATTCTACAGTCAATAGTGTTTTGACTTCTACGAAGCGTGTCATCTCACATTTGGAGTTTATCTGTACCAAAGATCACAAGATTGTTAGCTGCATAAGTAGGAGACATGCTCATTAAGTGTTTACATTCACCGTTTCTCAGCTAGACAACCATTGCCAGTGGCAATGTGAAATTGTGAGAATAGGAGATTTTGTGTCAGTATGTTGTTAGCACACCTCTTCAGTACCATGACGTGTGTTTGATTTGTAATGTATCCCTAATGGAATTTTTTTCCTGAAGATTTTGTTTTTAGTCACTAAACTGCTGCCCCAGTCCTTGATGTTTTGACGTCTGAAAACACGTCAGTTCTGAAGAACAGGGGTTGGCCATGAAAGAATTTCCAACAGTCAGACAACTTGAGAAAAGCAGATAATCACAAAATGGTAGGGGTTGGAAAGGACCCCTGGAGATGTAGTCCAACCCTCTTGCCAAAGCAGGATCACCCAGAGCAGGTTGCACAGGAACATGTCACTCTCACAGTAAAGCTTTTCCTCATGAAGTGAAACTTCCTGTGTTCCAATTTGTGCCTATTTGCTGTTCGTCCTATCACAGGGCACCCCTGAAAAGAGACTTGCCCTTTCTTCTTGACACCCACCCTTTAGGTATTTGTAAGCATTAATAAGATTCCTTCTCAGTCTTCTCCACTCTCGCTGCCTTCTCCACCTCGCAACCTAGCTCCAGGTCGCGCAGCCTTTTCTCATAAGACACATTCCAGTCCCTTAATCATCCTTTTGGCCCTCTGTTGGACTCTCTCTGAAAGTAAAAGAAAATAAAGGCATACATGATACCAGATATTCCTTAGGTTAGTTTGTGAAAATACTACTTTCTCCATGCTTAAAAAAGTGGAACAGAGGTTGCTTTGGTTTGTTTTGACTAACAGAAGGGAGAAGCAGTGGACAATCTTGCACCACAGCATTTCACCCTGTGTGGCATGCAGGGAGAATCAGTAATGGATGCTCTCACAGGTAGCTTTTTCTAGAGCCATGGGATGTGCAAATAAATGTGAGATCCCAGCAGCAGTTCCAGATGTAGTTTGCACGCTTGGGTATTGTGCTGGTTTGAGGCCAGCCAGAACATCTCTTGCCCCGAAAGGGACAAAAGAATGACACACGCAAACGGATTGGAGCGTGATGGAAAGTTTAAGTGGAAAAAAAAGCGATTGGTGAAAATACAGAAAAACTACAAACTACAAAGCATAGTGGAAAAGAACATCCCAAAGCATACAGAGTCCCCCACACAGTACCCAGAGGTTTCCCAATCCTTCCCTCCTTCCACCTGAGGGTCTACCCAATCCCTCAGGGCTCTTCCTTCCCCTCCCTCCCACTGCTAGGCAAGTCTCAGGCTGGCCAGGTCTGAGACTGCCCCCCCCCTCCATTCTCCTCCTGGCATTAGGCCTAGTCAGGCCTAAGAGGCCTGAGATACCCCTCCCCCCCAGCATTACCCGATAAGAGAGGACATCTCCCATGGGAGCAGAGAGGGAAGAAAGAGGAAGATGACTCTGCAGATGGCTTTATAGGGTGCAGGATTTATGGGTAGAAATACGCCGTTTCCTGTGTTCACCCCTAGTGGGCGGGTACCTGTAACACCAGAGGTGTATCTCATGCAGCAGTGGCAGGGGGCACCCAGCCCAAACTGCCACAGGTATGTTCTCGGCTTTCAACCCATAGCTGCAGGAATGCCAAATCAGTTGTTGGTTGAAATAAATGCCTCACAAACAACGTGAAAACAAACTATTTTTTCTTAAAACTATGCTCAGTCAGGCTTTGTGATATAGGCAGACACAAAGAGCTTCTCTGAACATGTCTCTCTGAACAAGACCATGGGAAAATGAGGATGGAGGTGCCTGTTCTATTTGTGTCTGTGGAATGTCAGGTCTGTCATAGTTCAAAATAAAGTCCCTGAAAGCTCTGAAGCAAAACTACTGTCAGTGTAATAATGTTATTGAATTCCACAGAATAGTTATTACTACCAAATAATCTAGGGAGCCACAACTGAAATGTATTTACTCTGCCATGCCTGTATGTTATTGCTGCACTTGTCTTTGTTAAGGCATAACTTTATTTGCAGAGACTCGTCATCAATTCGTTTGTGGTAGTCATGGTGTCTAGTGATATAGGACAGGTGACACCTGTCCTGGATTAGTAAACAGAAACATTAGCCAGGTGATGCATGGGGAAGAAGAGATTAGTGCTATTGCTCCAAAGTTCTTTCCACACGAGCCGAAATAGCTCAGTTGGGAGAGCGTTAGACTGAAGATCTAAAGGTCCCTGGTTCGATCCCGGGTTTCGGCAGAGTCTTTTTCTGCCTCGCTGCTGCCTCCCTCAGGGTACTGGCCGCCTTCAAACCCCCACAGCGGCCCGAGGTGGACCTAATTTACCTAACTCGTGATTGTGCTCACGTCTCGTCGCCAGTCATGACCGTTTGTGCAGAGCTAGTGGCAGCGCGCTGCCTTGGCTGCCCAGACAGGGCTTTCGACGTCTGGGCCTGAAATTTCCTGTTTTGCTCAGCTGAGTTGTGGGTTAAAAAAAGGCACAGAATTTCCAATGATTTCATTGTTTTAGGGTAACGATGCCATTTTAACTTTGTTAAAAGTGTGGGTAATGATGCTTGTCAGACAATGCACTGATCCAGAGGTGCTGGTCCGCAGGCCCTCGTGCACAAACAATCCACAGTAGCCTGGTGCGGGGCAGCCCTTGGCCTGCCTGCACTTCATGCCTCTGGAATGTGCCTGACAAGCACTCAGAGATGACCTGCAAAGGAGGTATCAGGGAGATGTGGAGCTTCCCCATCCTTTTTACCACTGCTTTGTTCTGTAGAAGTGAGGAGGACAGGATGCAAAGCAAGCCGTGAAATCAGTGAATTGCCAACACTGTGCCTGCCGTTCTCCCTGGCAACTAGGAATGCAGCATATATGGGGGTTTGCCTTCCAGTTCCCTTTTCAGCTCTTTTAAATTTAAGCATTTTATTTACGATGGAAGAACTGAAATAAAAAAGCTTAATTCCTGGTCCCTTCCCTGCCCTCCACCACCTCACACTAATGGTTGAAACATGGTAGAAGAGAAAGTGAAACTGCACAGAGAGGAGCAGGATGGTGTCGGGGCTTCGGCTACTGAGGGAGAGAGGCTTTCAGCAGGGTGGGAACAGAGACAGAGGGATTAGAGATTGCTTCTTGTCAAAATCTTGAGCAGAGGTCAAAATTCCTGCATCTCACTACTCTTGTGCTGTCAACAGGTAGCTGAAACTATATCTGGTTCACAGGAATCCTAAGGAATAAATTCAAGGTCAGAAATTCTGGTAAATAATGCAAACTAGTTTCTACTGTTCATGCATTTCCCCCAATCCTTTCTTCACTTCTAAACTGGGAAAAATGGATCTATCCTCTGTTAAATTCTAGCTGTTATTTCTCTGACAGATCAAATTTTCTCAGCATCTGGCATTTGGTCATCACAGGATCACAGGATGTTAGGGGTTGGAAGGGACCTCTGAAGATCATAGAGTCCAACCCCCCTGCCAGAGCAGGAAGATAGAATCTAGCGCAGGTCGCACAGGAACACATCCAGACGGGTCTTGAAAGTCTCTAGAGAAGGAGACTCCACAACTGCCCTGGGCAGCCTTTTCCAGTGCTCTGTGAGCCTCACCGTGAAGAAGTTCCCCCTCCTGTTGAAGTGGAACCTCCGTGCTGTAGTGTATATCCTTTACCCCGTGTCCTATCACAGGGTGCAAGTAAAAAGAGGCTGTCCCCTCCCTTTTGACACCCAGCCTTCAGATATTTATAAACATTTTTTCAAGTCCCCCCTCACTGTTATCTTCTCCAGCCTAAACAGCCCTCCTCATAGGGCATCTGCTCCAGTCCCTTAATCATCCTGGTATCTCTCCATTGGACTTTCTCCAGCAGATCCCTGTCCCTCTTGAACTGGGGAGCCCAAAACTGGATTCAGTATTTCAGGTGAGGTTTCACCAGGGCAGAGTAGAGGGGGAGGAGAACCTCCCTCGATCTGCTGGACACACTCCTCTTAATAGACCCCAAGATCCCGTTGGCCTTCTTGGCCACAAGGACCCATTGCTGTCCCATGGATAACTTGTTATCCACTAGGCCTCCTAGGTCCTTCTCCACAGGACTGGTCTCCAGCAGATCACCTCCTAACCTGTACTGGTGCAGTTTATTATTCCTTCCCAGGTGCAGGACTCTGCACTTACCCTTGTTGAACCTCATTAAGTTCCTCTCTGCCCAGCTCTCCAGTCTGTCCAAGTCTTCCTGAATCATGATGCAGTCAAGACAACTCCCAGCTTTGCTTTGATAAACCAAAGAAATAAAATTCTTTGAGTCTCTCATTTTAAGACACTTTCTCCTGCTTTCATATAATTTTGTGTAACCTTTAAAAAAATATTGACTCCAGAACAACATACAGAAAAATGTATTTCACTATTAGTGCCAGAACTGCAAAACAGCAGTAAATCTGCTCCTTACCAATATTCAGCATCTTCCATCTATTTGTGAAAAGGTATTGGTCTTTATTTTAATCACAGCATCACATCAAGGAGAATGCACTCACTGCTGATGAATATTGTGTTAGCACAAACAGGGTAAGTGTCATTTAGACTCCTGCTAAGAAGACAGACAAGGGATAGTATGTGCTTAATATTACTATTGTTCCTAAAGGCTTTTGAATGTTTTTAAATAATATTTATAAATAATATTATGACTGCACAATTGAATACTCCAAGACAGAAAGAAATATTAAAATGAAGATTACTTGTGGCTTCTCATCTATGCATGTGATATCAGAAATACATACTTTCTTGGGAAAAACTTTTAATTATTCATCAAAGACTTTAATGGTGCTTTGGGGATGAATTAGGAAGATATTTCCTGCAGATGTGTGTTCAAATAAACAAAAAAGAGAATGACTGTTTACTTTTGGGTCTTTTTTATACTGCTGAATAAAAGACTCATGGAGCAAGCTTGGATGTTGGACCTCTGATTGTCTGCTTGGCTTGTGCACTAGCACTCTGATGCCAGTTTTCCAAGGTATATTTGTTATGGAGGGACCAGCCCCACATAGTGCAGACGCCAACCAGCTAGTGCCACTCAGCTGGGGGGCCAGGATGTAACTGCAACTGGTTTTAGGCATCGTCTGGCCATACCCCTTCGGCACTGCACCAGAGGTTGAGTCCCCTCTGCTATTTATCTCTGTGAGGTCCAGTAAAGGCATAGGTCACTCTCAGTCTCTCAAAGTGTCTGATTTTCATTAGGAGTACCTGGGCATGCAGATGTATGACAGTTAGATGCTGTGGTAGTGTCTGAAATTTCTATTTATAAGCTAAGGATAGCAATTACCTTCTCAGAGGTTTTGTGATGCTAAACACAATTTTTGTGGAACACTGAAATAGCAAGGGTAATAGCCATGGGGACACTGAGAAGAAAATCTCATTTTTGTTTGCTATGGGATTTGAATAACACACACTGAATAAGGCCTTGGGTCTTATGTGGAAGAAGGTGATAGAATTAAGAGATAACCTTAATTCTGGTATTTTAAAACTTCTGTCTGTTTGATTTTGTAAGCTTGATGCAGATTTTTAATGTGATTTGACAGGTTTTTGAAAAACAACCCCGAGTGTTGCTGCTTTATTGATTTTATGTCACAATATTCAGACATTTTTCATTCAGATATATCTTCTAAACCCTGTCTTCTTTTTAGCATTGCTACTATCTAGGTTTCCTCTTGCCAGCAAATATCTCTATTGCAATTTATTGTTCTACTAGCTTGTTCCCACAAGATGAGACTCCTGCTAGGAAGCAAATCCAGGCTACTTTCATGTCTCATTAACTAAGCCTTTATGCTTTAGTCACATGATTGCTTCTTTGCAACTGGAAAACTTCTCTGCTGCTACAGATGTAGTTACGTATGTTTTTGTAAATGACCATCAAATGCTGAAGTAGATACCTCACAGGGGTTCAGAGGAAAAAAAAAATCACATTTTACAATATTGTTTCAGCCTTACTTGAATATTCAAAATCTGGTGGATTTGATTCATGTGCTTTTTCCCTAGCCGTCCTTGGCTACTGTTTAAGGGAATGAAAACTGTAGCAGAAGGTGCAGCAGGGAGAGGTGTACCCCACATCCTTTTCCTGCTGTAAGCTGCAACAACTTGAAATGACACAACATGGCAAATAATGAAGAAGCTTAAAGCTTTACTTTGATATTTCTGACAGAGGAGGGACAAACTTGCTGTGCCTGGCATTTTCCATAAGCTTTCTGAGGTTTTTAACAAGTTCAGATGTTCCTCAGATAAAATGCTCCTCCTCCTCTTTCATGTCACCAGACTTGCACATCTACCTGATGTGCCTCTTTGACCCTGCAGGCAATTTCTGCACCTGATATTTGTTACTGCCTTGTTTGCCTTTCAGCAGTGAATAAAAGTCACTCACTTGTACAAATAGTAAAATTTCCTTCTCTTTGGATTGAAAATTGAGTTTGTGTGATAGTAAAGATTTGTTTCCTCTCTTAACTAAAAGATTTCTGAGTTTGGCTCCTGAACCATCTGGTAAATCTTATTTAATTATCCAGTATGATAGATGCAAGAGATTTAGAAAACATGAACCGACTCAGAGTTAGTTTTTATGATTTTTATATAATTTATATATTTTTAATAGCAAATCTTATTTCCAGGTCCTGTAGAAGAACTAGAATTGTGGTTTTCAGTTTTCTAGGGAAGAAACTAATTTAAAAAGAGAACCAAAATTTTCAGCTGATGATGCATTTCTAGAATCTAGCACTCTACTTTCAAGGTGCTTATTCTTATTTATTTTTCCCCTGATAAGCAAGTTCCCAGAGCTTTGTCCTGTCTGAGTTCAGCTTAAGAACCTCATGTAATGATTTTTTTTTCCTGATCCATTTCCTTGGGAGTTGCTTTTGTGTTTGTTTGTTTGTTTTGTTGTTGTTGTTGTTGTTTTTTTCCCAGCAATATATTCCAGTGTTCCTGCTTTGTGCTTTTGTAGAAATATGTACCTCATATTCCATAGAAATATAAAAAAAAAAAAAAAGAATTTATGGTGTAGTTAACAAGACATATTTGGGGCTTCATAGTTAGCCCAGGCTAGAAGTTGATGAAATAACAGTGGAGATGAAGTCACCCTTGGACAGCCTTTAGGCAAGTGATCACCACAGCAGTGGTGCAGAGGCAGATGTAAAAAGGTTCAACGACTTTAAGGGTCTTTTCCAACTGAAACCATCACGTGGTTCTATGAATATGTTGTAACATATAAATTCTTTTTCAGGAACAGAAGTCCACTAACTAGAAAGGGACTAGTTAAATATCTGAAATATGACAAGAGCTGATTAGGTTGTTCATATGAAGAGGGATTTTGCACTGGGGTGGGATCATGAGATCTCCAGAGCTTCTCTGCATGCCAAAACTTTGGCCTCATTCTCCCAGATACAGGACATGGAGGCAAAGGGTAAGGTGGTGAAAGAGCAGTGGCCTGTGTCAGAGAAAGGAGGAGAGAAGACATGAATGAATAAGAGCCTGTGTAAGAAGGAAAAAGCATAATGGGATTGGAGAAAAAAGAAAATTAGGGAGAAAAGATTCAAGAGATCTACTCTTCAGGGGGGTGGAAGAGAACAGAGATGAGCAGTTAAGTAGCAAAAATAAAAAGGAAAAACATTTCCACTGTAGAGACAGGATTTGAAAGACCTATGTATAAGGATATAAAAAGCTGAAGAATTGCCGTCAGACTTTCTGGAAATTAAACATAATCTTGCAAGCATAAATAACCTAAACACAAACATGAAAACCTAAATGAGTATCAGATTAACATAGGCAGAAGTGACAGTTACTCTTTGACCTTGATCCTTAACTTGTCTGCAGTTCTGGCTATAGAATTACCTTTCTTCTTGTTATCTCTAGAGTTATCACCTGTCATTAGGAATTATCATATGGTTTATTCTTGCTCTTTATATATTGATTCCGTATAAATTTATATGTAGAATGTTGTGTTTTGGCCTGAATTCTTTCCAAAATTCCAAAGGCTAAATACTTTTCTGGCTTCGTGCTAATCTGTACTAGAGTGCAGTAGAAGTAGCCTGAGAAACAATACTGTCATTGAGAAAAAAAAATGTGAATCCACTGCCTACTTACTGCTCAGGAATTCTGTGTTACTCGGGTGAATTGTGTTTAGTGATTTCTTTGAGTATCTTTTTTTGAGTATTTCTTATGAATCTTTCTTTTACCTTTGAGTATTCTTTTTCTTTATTCCCTCTGTTGTCAAAAAAGCATGTGAAAGTCTTAATCCCAAATATGCATTGGCATCTGTGTGGATATATTTCTTTCCCACCCTTTGATGACAGACTGAGAAATTTGCTGTTAGGGGTGAATCTGGGCACAAATCCAGACTACGAGGTGATTGCAATATTGTTTTCTTGTACTTTCAGCATAAAGCCTAAATGTTTTAACTAATAAATGCAGCACAGTTTCAGGTGTGGGAGCCTGACTCAGTAGATCAGAAATGATGACAAGGCATCATGGTCACAGTTTGTATTACTGGGGCTTCATCCACTGCTCGTGTGCTTAGATTCACTGTCTGAAAAGTCCTTTCATAGTTGCAGGCAAGCCGTTCTGGGTAGTAGAGCCAACAGACAGTGCTACTTATGTTTCAACAGCTAGTAAAAACCCATAGTAAATAAAAAGTCACTCAGAATGCTGTTTTGTAAACTCATATAGTGCTGATACTGTGCAGCCCTTGCAATGGTTCCTTTATTTAAGAGCAATAGCTGCAGGGAAGCTGCAGGAACTTCTCATCAGTGAGGCAGGAAGGAATGGACAAGGGCTGCTGTTTTTGAAAGACAAATGTCTCTTTGTAATTTTTGCTCGGTGCCTTCTTCAAAATGTGCCATGAAGCAACACACAGCTGCCAACACTGAAAATGACAGATTTCTCCTTCCTCATGTACTACATGAGAAGCACTTTTCCTTGCCTTACCTTTCTCTGTGCTTACTCTTTCTGTCTTATATAAGATTGCAGTAGCATCCAGCTTTGATTTTAATGGCAACATGGACACTTCAGTTCAGGGATTTAATAAGCTAGCTGAATCCTATAATTTTTTTAATGATGTTTTGTTTGGTGATACTGATAAATGTGTATTCAATTTAATTGCTTTCAGATGGTATGTTGGTAACTTTTGTTCAAAATATCACATAACCTAAATTCATAGACAGATTCTTGCCTACACCAGAAAGGTGTATTCAGTTGCTGAGTAGTATGTGGACGTGTGTTGTTCAGAGTGATTTTGAGTCGATGCCTCCATTTATAACTCCTGGGCTTCTTCAACCTATTTTTTTTTCCAGCATTGTGTTGACAACTGCCAGTTCCATTTAAATTGAATCCTAAGGGAGATGAGTTGAAACCCATTTCAGACTACTGGTATTGCTAATTGGCTTTGTACATCCATAAATGAAGTAAAATTGTATTTTAGTTTGTCTGGCAATTAATAGATTTTTGATATAAAGATCTGAGAACCTGAAGAGTGCTGATGTTAGTGTCTGTAGCGTGGATGAATTCTTCAGTTGCATGATGATGATGTGTGCTGCATAGGTAACAGACTTCTTGTGCCAGAATAGTGTGGTTGAGCATCCGTGGAAACCCTGAATAGAAGAGACACAACCACAACTGTTTCCATTACACATACTTGGATATTCACAAGTCCATGGGACCTGATGGGATTCATCCTAGGGTGCTGAAAGAGCTGGCAGATGAGCTGGCCAAGCCTCTCTCCATCATTTTCCACCAGTCATGGCTCACTGGAGAGGTCCCAGAGGACTGGAAACTGGCCAATGTGACACCCATCCACAAGAAGGGATGCACAGAAGAACCTGGGAACTCCAGGCCTGTCAGCCTGACCTCAGTGCTAGGGAAAATCATGGAGCAGATTGTCTTGGGGGCAATCACTGCGCACCTGAAAGATGGCCAAGGAATCAGGCCCAGCCAACATGGATTTAGGAAGGGCAGGTCCTGCCTCACCAACCTGATCTCCTTCTATGATCAGGTGACCCGCCTGGTGGACGTAGGAAAGGCTGTGGATGTAGTCTACCTGGACTTCAGCAAGGCCTTTGACACTGTCCCCCACAGCAAGCTCCTGGCCAAGCTGTCAGCCTGTGGCTTGGACAGCAGCACTCTGCACTGGGTTAGGAACTGGCTGGAGGGCAGAGCCCAGAGAGTGGTGGTGAAGGGTGCCACATCCAGCTGGCAGCCTGTCACTAGTGGTGTGCCCCAGGGATCAGTGCTGGGCCCCATCCTGTTCAATGTCTTTACTGATGATCTGGATGAGGGGATTGAGTCCATCATCAGTAAATTTGCAGATGACACCAAGCTGGGGGCAGGGGTTGATCTGTTAGAAGGTAGAAGGGCTCTGCAGAGGGACCTTGACAGGCTGGACAGATGGGCAGAGTCCAACAGGATGGCATTCAACAAATCCAAGTGCCGGGTGCTGCACTTTGGCCACAACAACTCCATGCAGAGCTACAGGCTGGGGTCAGAGTGGCTGGAGAGCAGCCAGGCAGAAAGGGACCTGGGGGTACTGGTTGACAGCCACCTGAACATGAGCCAGCAGTGTGCCCAGGTGGCCAAGAGAGCCAATGGCATCCTGGCCTGTATCAGGAATAGTGTGGCCAGCAGGAGCAGGGAGGTCATTGTACCCCTGTACACAGCACTGGTTAGGCCACACCTTGAGTACTGTGTCCAGTTCTGGGCCCCTCAGTTTAGGAAAGATGTTGAATTGCTGGAGCATGTCCAGAGAAGGGCAACGAGGCTGGTGAGAGGCCTTGAGCACAAGCCCTATGAGGAGAGGCTGAGGGAGCTGGGACTGTTCAGCCTGGAGAAGAGGAGGCTCAGGGGTGACCTCATTGCTGTCTACAACTACCTGAAGGGAGGTTGTAGCCAGGAGGGGTTTGGTCTCTTCTCCCAGGCAACCAGCAGCAGAACAAGAGGACAGAGTCTCAAACTGCACCAGGGGAGGTTTAGGCTGGAGGTGAGGAGAAAGTTCTTCACAGAGAGAGTGGTTGGCCATTGGAATGTGCTGCCAGGGAGGTGGTGGAGTCACCATCCCTGGAGGTGTTCAAGAGGGGATTGGACGTGGCACTTGGTGCCATGGTTTAGATAGTCATGAGGTTTAGGGTGACAGATTTGACTCTATGATCTTTGAGGTCTCTTCCAGCCTTCTTGATTCTATGATTCTATGATACTTACAAAAATGGCTAATAACAGAGGTGTGGAGGGAGAAGTAGAGAAAGCTTTTGGTGAAGCAGAGAGAGTTGCCATTTTTTATTCATCATGGTAGAGATGAGCTAATAGCTATTGCTTCAGACTCCTTTCATGCCATATCACTACTTTATATTGATTTATTCATTTTATTCCACTAGCACATAGAAGCTGCATTGTGGGAAAGAACTGCTGGGTACTAGGAGCTTTTGAAAGTAATTTTTGTAGATGACCTGAACAAAACCACTTGTCTGCATGTCTGATATGTGTATTGATCTTACAGACTGTCTCCTACCAGCTGGGTAATAGATGCTTATCTGTGCAGTTCTGAAAGTCTAGCAGCCAGACCAATCCCAAGACAAGCTCTGGTGTAATGATGGGGAAAGAATTAGAGAGCAAACAAGAACCATTCACCTTTTAAAAACAATTAAATAATTTATTTTGCACGAGAAAAAGCTATTAAGAAGGGAACCCTTCTCCACTTGCCATTGAGATGCTTGCAGTATCCAGCACTGAGGTTCTGCAGTCAGCAGGTGGAGTCTCCATCCTAAACAGTTACTACCAGGTTCATTAATTTTTGTTAATGATGCACCTATATCCTCTGTGCTTCCATTTAATTTTTATTGCTATTTCTTTAGTGGAAAGTATTATCTTGCAGTGAATGAGTTGAAAAGAGAGTTTCCTCTTCTATTTCTTATCCATTTACAGGATTTTGATTAAAAGAATAAACCTGTTTCTCCAGCCACCTCAGCTAAATCAGGACCATCAATTTCTCAGAGTTTTCACGCGAAAGACCTGAAAAAAAAATGTAATAAATCTGAGGCATTCACTCTTCTGACAAGCTGCCAGAACCTACAGAACTTGCTCTCATGCTGGCATCTTTTCTGCTCTTGATGTCATGTGCAAAACACGAGGATTTGTGCTGTGCTAATCCCTCTAATGAGGGCTTCTCCCAGCCTCCATATAAACCCTGCTCAAAGCTGTGGCTGCTGGGCAGGCACTACAGAGCCAAAGCGCTTGTCTTTTGAACTACATTCAAGGCAATTAGAGACTGGGATTAAACAAACACCCAACACCAGCATCTCAGCAGCAAAAGGGATTATCCTGGTTGGCTGGGGCATGGAGCTGTGGTGAGGCCAGGTTGTCCCACGGTGATCTCCCTGTTCCACTTGCTCAAGTCCAGCAGAGAGGCAGAGACTGTCCCCAGCCACAATGGGCACCCTGAGGTGGCTCTTCTGGGCTGGGCTGGGCTATCTGAGCTGTTGCTGTCCCACCCAGGTGCAGGCACAGTTCCCTCGTGCCTGCATGACGGTGGATGCCCTTCACTTGAAGCGCTGCTGCCCGGCCTTGGGAATGGAGCCAGGCAACATCTGTGGGTCCCTTCAGGGCAGGGGACGATGTCAGGAGGTGCAGGCAGACACTCAGCCCTGGAGTGGCCCCTACACCCTTCGAAATGTGGATGACCGAGAGCGCTGGCCCCTCAAGTTCTTCAACCAGAGCTGTCGGTGCACAGGTGAGAGGGGTGCAAGGGTGAGGGAATGGAGTTGGATGGCTCTGCTAACCTTGCTGCAAAGGCTAGAGACATCCCTCATGGCATAAGGTGTCAAGAAGGCCTCAAATACTATCAGTTTTCTAAGAATACTCTCATGTTCATGATATTGTCAGCACTTTTTCAGAGCAATGGAGTTGAAAATGTTTCTCTCATGCAAACTTGTGAGTTTTCCTCTTTGCCCCTGCAGTTGTCCCTGTAGCTATCACCTTTTTCTGCAGGGTTTTAGACACTTCAGTACTGCATTCAAACCTCTGTCATGGTACAATGAACCTGATCACTTTGCATTGATCAGAGATTTATTCCTCTCAGAGTGGTACTTTGCAGCACAATATAACCCTGGGCACTAAAAATGTGTGGATGTCTGCCATCGTGTTTCCCAGGGTTGCTAACTAACTCTAGAACTCAATCTGAAACAGGCCTATACAACCACAGGAATCTTATTCTTTTCCTCCCCATCTCCAGCCTCTCTTTTTCATTATGACTTTATGTGGGCCTCCGTGTTCATGTGCTGGAGGTGAAACGGGTTAAGGAGGAGATGTGCTTGAAGGCTAACCTGGCCAAAAAGATCAGGTTTTAAAAAAGATCAGTTTACTAGCAGAAGGAAGGGAATACAAAGGTGGGGTCAGGGCTGGACCAGGTGCCAGGGCCTTTTCAGCAACAGCCTTTGTTGAAGAGCATTAAAACGAGTGGGATTCACAGCTGCAGCCCTAACTGGTGGAAGATGGTACCAGGAGTCAGACAAAAGGCACATTTCAAGCACTGAAGTCACTTGCTAGACAAATTTCAAATGCAGCCTGGGAATACTTGTTGGAAACAAAGTTATTTGGATTTTCTATCATGGGAAGACTAGCCTGCTTTTTTTCAGTGGGATTCTTAGAACTAGCTGAAGTGTTTTGTCTAAAATACACCTTTGCTCTCACTATCATAAAAACCCAGATCCATCTAAAAGGAAGTACTTCAGAAAATTTCAGCCAAAAGGATTAAGTTTAGCAATGTTGTTATCAACTGAAAGCAGAGAGGTAGAGGCAAATTACTTAAATGGATATATAGCACTACTGAAGCTTCTCAAAATAATAGCAACTGACTTCAGAGTACAAAGCCATCTGTATCTCTTTCTGTGACTAGATTTCAAATGTTTGTGTGGAAGTACTTTTCCAAACACTGTACCAAGAAAACCCCACAATTGATGTAAGTTTGTTCTTTTTTTCCCCTTTTTAAAAAAATTATTATTTTAAGTGTTCTTACATACCTCAAAACACTAATGTCAAGTATCTTATACAGGAACAAACCCTGAGTTAGAAAAGCACTGAAGCACATGGGCATACACCAATATTTATTCATTTGAAGTGATTAGGGCATCAAAACCTGGGAGCAAATTGAAGAGCAGTATGGGCAGACAGAGTCTGCATAGACAGACATTAATTTGTCCAAGTAGAGCTAAGCACCATTATGTGATACTTGCAGGGCTGTGCCCCAAGTTATGTGACCAGAATGTAGTGTCATTTCTTTCAGCCTTCCTTCTGAGCTGTCCAGTCGCCTTAGCTCTTAAAATGTGGTTTCTTCTGCTAAATTTTTATGTCACTTGTATTCCTCTTTCTTCTCACAGTCCTTATTATCCAAATTTAACAATGATAAAACATTAAAGTGGAAGGGGTCCTTAAGGATGATTTTCAGAAAGGCTTCCTGGGCTTTACTCTGCTTGATGCTACATGAAAAGGCCTTTTTAGGAGAATGCTACAAAGTTTACAACTACATGGGATTTGAATTAGATCTGATGCTTTTACAGTGCTGGTGATCATGTGTCTGTGTTTATTAGTATTTTGTTGTGTTTTTTCCCTCTCTATTTTACACACTAGTTGGCTGTCTTCACACCAGGGTTTTAAGTCATGTAACGTGGTCTTTATTAAGCACCTAGAGCTATAGTCCCTATGGTAAGTAATGTAAATTAAATATCCTCATTCAAAGGGACATGGGACAGTGCACATCTCTACTATGAAAGGTATCTTATTTTTCAAATGAATGTTATATTTAGGCTGCCTATTTGAAATAGTTCCTGACTTGTGCTGACCCCAACCCACACCAAGGCTTTCTCTAGCATTTTTAACAATATAAGCAGTCATATTCTGGTGCCATCTTGGCATTGTTTAATTTATAGATATGGTTTAAGCAATAAGCTATGGGAACTCCAATGATTCTGTTTGGTTAAACAGTGTCACTTAAATGTGTCAC
This sequence comes from Indicator indicator, assembly GCF_027791375.1. NCBI lineage: Eukaryota > Metazoa > Chordata > Aves > Piciformes > Indicatoridae > Indicator > Indicator indicator. The sequence goes on along the minus strand of NC_072010.1, from coordinate 55,763,866 downwards.
ATACCTGATGTCTGTATGTTAGGAAACATAACTGGAGTAGTGAGGAATAGGGGCCAGGGTTTTCCCCGGAGGATTCTGGAGTTCTTGCAATAAGATAATCCATTGAGTTTTCTACTAAAAGCTTAGTAGTTAAGGATAAAAGGAACTCTGAAAAATGTGGCCATTTGTTGTAGCTGTTCACTGAGGAAAAATGCCTTTAAATCATATCCATCCAGGGCTGGATGCAATGCTGAGCATTTCTGAAAAATAGAGAATCCCAAACACAATAACCACACTGACACACAAACAAATACGAGTGGTTATTGTGGGGTCAAGTTATTTTTATATATTTTTTTCTCAAATTAATGTAAATTTTACAAGGAAAAACAAAACAAATAAACAAAAGCCAAACCAAACCAACCCACATTTATTCTCCATTTCTAGGCTTTACCAGATAGTGTACATTAATCTTTCTTTAACTGGGGAGAAATATAACAGAGTGAGGTTAGTACACATGGTAGCAATCCTGATCCTACCCTTGGGATGCTGCAGTGTGCTGGTGTTTCAAATATAATACAACTCCTGCTTTAAAGCAATGGCTAAAGAAGTCTGAAAATGGCTAAAGGACTCCTTTCTCCTCATCTGATAAGTGATGTATGTTGACATGGTCTCTGTGGAAAGAAGAGGAATCACAACTACTTAGATTTCATCTGATACAAAACAAGGCAGAAGGTGGTGAGTGTTGGATGGGTTTCTTTCTAACTAAAGACAAGACACTGAATTGATGGAGATAATTTCTGTTATGCTCAGTGTCTGAAGACCAACCACTTGTTAAGACTGCTTAGAGGTGGAAAAATCCCTCTCTGTGAGCTCAGGCAGCTACTGGGTTTCAGTGGTGTGTGATAACTGGTGTTAGCATATGCCAGTGATGTATGTTAACATATACCAAGTGTCACGTCATAAGAAGTGTCTTTTTCTTAGTGTCATGCTCATGGACTGACCTACTGGGAGAAGCAGCATGGTCATATGGCCTATGGAAACATCCTGATTCACCCAGCTTGACTGGAAAAGAACACCATTAATGATAGCTCCTGAATCATAGAGCCCCATCTTCAGATAAAAGGGTTAGTGGGGAAGACACCTGAGATGATTTTTTTTTGGTACTACAATGGTCATTCCTGAAAGCAGTAGAACAAACAGGAACCATCTGAACTCAGCGACATGGTCTCCTGTGTGTGTGCCGAAACAACCTCCCACACTATATTCTCTAGGAACCACGAGAGAGGAGAATAATCTGTTTGTCCTTGGCACAGCCTCAGAGAGGTGATACACTGGGTGGATACATGTTAGTCACTGAAGGTAAAAAAATGCTGAAGTGTGAATCCTTGCACGTTCCTATGGTCCTTGTGTTCCAAAGGATCTTCAAACGGTCTCTCTGTATTACTGAAAATGCCCACTGTATGCTACATCCTGATAATAAAAGATTACTTTGCCTGCTCTCCTAGAGCTGTACCATTGAAACGCACAATCACCAATGAGCAAACTTTGAAGCTGAGTTGTAGAAGACAGAGACATACATTTCATAGTGCTGTCATGTGGGAAGTCCACAGGGCAGTATGTAAACTTTCTGAAAACAGCAATGCGTCATTTCCAGACCAGTGACCTGGTAGAGTGCTTTAGAAACAAATGCTGAAAAAGTGGTTTGGGTGGGACATAAAACCCCTGAGTCTGAGTACTGCAGTCATTCCTGTTTGCAGTGTGAGAAATCCCACAGACTTCTATCAGCTTCTTGCCATTTGGGCTGCTGTGCAATAACAGTCCTGTGATGCATGGAGCCTGCTGAAAGAAAACCACAAAAAGCAACTTTCAGTTTTGTGAATTGCTATTATTATGTGCATTTCTGACAAGAGAACATTACTGAATAGACCTGAGTATGTTACAAAAGCATTCAGAACAATCAGCAGAAATACTGCAGTATGCAATACCACTTTCCCTGGAAGCCAGCTCCTCCTGTTTGCTAGTTTCTGCTTCACTGCAGTTCTCCTTCTTACTCGCTAAAAGCTCATGTCCCATTGAAGAGTGTCTGGTGAACTAGCAGACAGAATGGACTTCTTGGATTACTTCACAGATGAGATGGTTAAGGGAGAAAATCCTGAAGAGCATCAATTGGATATAATTAGCACCCGCCCAAGGGAAATGGGTGAAGAGTCATTGGTTCACCTGGCTCCAGAGGCCACACAGGTGGAGAAAAGCTTATTTTTTTCCCAAGAAGATGACTCAGTATATCAGGCTTTTGCAAACCTCTTTTCATAGCCTGAGGAGGCACATAAAGTGTACCTAAAGTACAGACATTTTTCCAATGAAATGACCTTTGCCATCAAGAGCTGTGTAGATTCAAAGGGCCCTCACTGAGAGAGGAGTAGGTACCATCAAAGCCTCAACAACTGACTGGTGGAGCTTTGTTCTGCTACCAAGACTAGACAGGGCAAACCTGGTCCTGTACTAACTTTGGTTCTGTTAGTGTTATATTTCAATGTGATGCTTATCCAGTGCTGTGGGTTATTTGAAATGCTGGAAGAGCGACTGCCAATCTCAAAAAGAGTTATTGACAGATCTTTCAGCGGTTAATTCCTGCTTTGCTCCCCTATGCCTTTGGGTATGAGGGGATAGCAGCCCAGTGTTCCAGAAGTTCATGGTCTGTACTGCAAATTGTGCAATATACATAGCCTAATTAAGTAATGTTGCAAGATATTCCTGATACTTGTCATCTGGTCAGTACAGACAGGAGTATGTGATGGGCCCTAACAGCTAGGAATGAGCAAGTATACAGGTAATGGAGTACACCAAATCCACAACAGCAGTTGTTCTCTTCTGCTGGGACTCTCAGAATATCATGATAAAATCAACCTTCTGTGTTGCTTCTCCCCCATCTCAGTCTTTGCCCTCATCATAATAACATATTAATGCAATCTTATTTCTTTCATGGAACTATAAACTACTTGCTTTTTCTGGTGTCAGTGTTTATCCTTCTAAACCAATGCAGGCTTATGGATTTGGGTGTTTTCTGTCCCGTCTGAACATGGCAGCTGAGCTCTGCCTGCATCAGGACAAAATGTAAGTCATACACCTAGAAACTGCCCTTATGGTATGACATTGGTTGTACACAATCCAAAACCTAGATGAAGTCTTCACTTTTGTGCTCTCTGACCTTAGCACTGATCGTAAGCTTCATGATAGCACATAAACCTACAGATCTTAGAGCCTCTGAACTGACCATAAGCTCTCCAAACCTACAGTTAAAGGTTGGTAGGATTCACAGTAGTCTGTCATGAATGTTTAGAGCTCAGCAGCCTTTATCCTAGAGTTTGCCATAAGCAACACAGCCTTCACGGTAATAGCCCTTGTAACCTTGGAGGATCTTTGAAATTGGTAATAAACCCTGTAGCTCCTGACAATCTGAAATCATTGGTGTCAGCTGTTCTGCTCATAGACTCAACCCTGAAGCCTAGGAATCTCTGTCCATCCAGAGACCCAGATTTAATAAGCCACTTCACTGTCTTTATGTCAGCCTGAAGCCTTTCCTGGGTGCAGCAGCACTGGCATGTGTAGGGAGCAGTGAGATTTTGTGCAGTTTTGAAGACAATTGTTGTGGGGTGACTGTCTATGTGGGCTTGGAGGGACAGTGGGGTTAGAGGGTATCAGTGCAGATTTCGGAGAAATGAGTGGAGGTCCCAGAAGGCCCCTGGTTGCCCCTCTGCTCCCTCCTTCCCTTGGCTGCAATGCCCACAGTCCTATGCTGCTACTGCACTGGCAGCCTGCATGCAATACCTGCTGCAGGGGTGGTCAGTTGTTTTCTGACTCCCTCAGCAAAAGCAAAGCAAGCTGCAGCAGAGCCTTGCTGCTGGCAGTCTGCCATGGTGGGTGAGAGACCACACTTAAGGCAAGCTCTGCTCTCCTGGGTTCTTCCACCATATTAGAAGGTCTGAGCTAATAGCCCAGAGAGGACCTGATTACTTGCCTTAGGAACAATGCCAGTGGGGAACTACAGTACTGCAGTGTTTCTCAGGCTCTTATTGCAGCACCATTTAATAATAGTTAAAGCATGACCTGCAGCATTCCTGTGCTTGTCCTGGATTGCACTAGATACACTGTTAACAGACCTTAATTTTGCCCTTAAGAGAGATGTTTTGTTTGGGGATTTTTTTTCTGTGCTTAAGGATCCACACGAACCAAGCCTTTTCTGGCTGTGATCCTGGGAGTCTGGGAGTACTTGGGAACCAGTTGAACAAAGTACTTCATCACTGTGCTTACCCTGAAGTGCTCAGCTCTCTGAGTCTGAGGGCTTAGTGGAGCTCTGAGCACCTTTGGGCCCATTACCCAGTCCTTCACCTCCCCAGCCTGCTGTGATTCTTGGCCATGCCATGGCTCTGGGAAGTGAGCCATCCTTCTGGTTAGGAAATTGGCAAAGTTACCAGCCTGCTCAGCTCCTGTCCTTTCTAAGAACTGATGTCTCTGGGGGAAAAATGTGCTAATTCTTAATTCTTCTGCATTTCACTGTTAGTTTTCCCTAATTCATAATGTTATGACTGCTATTTCTCTCTTTATTCAGGAAACTTTGCTGGCTATAACTGTGGTGAATGCAAGTTTGGCTGGACTGGCCCTGACTGCAATGTGAGGAAGCCACCAGTTGTCAGGAAGGATGTCCATTCCCTTACGACAGAGGAGAGAGAGCAGTTCTTTGATGCTCTAGATCGAGCAAAGACGACCATTCACCCAGACTATGTAATTGCAACTCAGCACTGGACAAGTCTGCTTGGTCCCACTGGAGAGGAACCACAAATTGCCAACTGTAGTATTTACAACTACTTTGTCTGGCTTCATTACTACTCAGTCAGAGATACACTGTTAGGTTAGTGCTTTTCTTATCCAATGAGTTCTGCAGGTAAAGGAAAGGGTGAAAACTATCATTGCTGAACAAATGTAAGTATGCTTAATGTAGTTGTGCTACTTATCAAGCAGTGAGTCCCAGTAAGAGCAGATCTGTGGAGTGAAACAGTTGAGGGTGAGAAGTTTCTGGCTATCTGCAGTTGATGGAGAGGTGTTTCAAACTTACTGAGGTCTGGTCCCCACTCCCTGTGGCAGCTGGGGCACACCAGCCCCACTCCTGGTGCATCTTCTATCTGACAGGGAGGCATTTCGCAGGCTCCACAATTAGGTGTTAGCAGGCAGTGACTGACTTCAAAAAGATGTTCCATGGGACAAGAGTGTAGCAGCAGTGGGAAAGGGACTTTTCAGTGGTGAAGGCAGAGACCACGCAGAGATGCTGGGAACCCGAGTGGTACTGCTTTCTTTGTCTTTCAGCATGCCATTAAGAATGGGATTTGCCTGACCAACCACAGCCACTTTTTTAAACCAAACCAGGTTAGAGGATTGGGTATCTAAGGCAGTGCTTTCTCCCTGATCAGGATTTCTAGTTCTCATTACTCTTCTAGGCAGAGGTAACTATGACAGCCCAGTTTTGCAAAACATGAGGAAACAGCAGTATGACTTTTCTACCTAGCAGTCCTACATGCAAGATGAACAGCCTATATGTACCTCCTTGCTGGAGGGTATCTGCTACACTACACTGAGTTTTCTTCAGTCTCCCCTTATGACCCAATTCCATTTTGCAGGGCTGTAGGAGGCAATCTCTGACCTATCAAGAGGAAAGATTCATCGGGGACAGGATGGTCATGTGGAAAAGAAAAGAAGCTTCTGCAGTGATAAATACATTCACATCTGGGTTGAAGCTTGCCTCAGTGATAAACAAATGTATATGTGGTTTGAAGCCCCCTACCATTTGGGCGTGTTAGTTTTTGTGTGTAATATACGAGAAATAACAAGCGTAATTTGAAGAAAAATGGCAAAGGACATGTTGTATTACTGCTGGAAGGTTATGGGAAATGCTGAGGTTCTCTTGATAGAGACAGTCTAAATTCTGCCATTGAGCAAGAAAATAAGATAATGTGGTACATATTAGTAAGAAGATAAGATTATAAACAAGACTGCCTCTTAAAACCAAAATCCACTAAATGGATAAGACATCTTCACAATATCAAGCTGATGGAAGTGGGAAGTTTCAAGAAGCACTGAAGTGAATATGCACAGAGGAGTTTGTTTCACTTGTCCCATGCAAGTGTAGCATCTGATATGTGCTCTCTTCCCAAAGGTGAAAAGCTGCAGTTTTTTATTGAACTCCACTTGAGGCAACAGAAGAACGTGCTGTCTTTCTCCTGAGGCTCATTTCGTGCCTTATTTTATATTCCCTTTGTAGGACCTGGCCGCCCCTTCACAGGTATTGATTTCTCCCATCAAGGACCTGCCTTTGTTACTTGGCATAGGTACCACTTGCTGTTGCTGGAGAGAGACCTGCAGGTTAGCTGAACAGCCTTTCCCCTTTTCTCAAGCAGCTTCTCTCTTTTGCTACATGACTTTGTTGAGTCAGTTAAGGGTAAGCTATTTCCTAGGACAGGTTCTTAGTCAAACTCCCAGGAGTGTTTGCTCACTGATCTTTTTTGTTTGAAACAAAATTAGTGCTTTCAAGACACTGAGAGCTAAACAGTTTCTCACTATGAACAATGATGTGAAGGTTACCATGTTTTTTTTTCTTTATCTTTGCAACAGAGGACAGAAGATGTGAATTAATAGTAATTATTAATAAAATCAAAACCTACATGTAAAACTTGGTAGCAGATATTGCCTGCTGATATTTCAGATAGCCTCTGAATGAATACAACTCTAAATATTACTCCCCTAAAATGTGCCATACTTAAGTTTAATACATGCATATATTTAGCAGTATATCTTTTAGATAAATAGATGTTAACATACCCAACAGTAGGTTGCCAAAACATTAACTCATTTCCATTTGCATTATGTTGGCAATATTACTGTATATTAACTTTGCAGATCTCTAATGAAAATGGTTGGTATCAAAATAGCTGCAGGATCTTGCTTGAGTTAAATTGTATCTAACAAGCAAGCACAAGCAAATGCATGGTATTCCTCTGTTATTACAAGTTCAGATTCTTCTCCAGGCCTAGTGTCTCTGAAGTGAAAGCAAACCACATGCACAACTTTACCCATTAACCACTTACATCACTCAGAAAGCCTCTTTGTTGCTTAAGGCTCAATTATCTCTGCTCCTGCTTTCCTATTTGGGTTCTTTTTTGGTAGAAATCCTAACACAGCCAAAAGAAGTGCATTCCAACAGTAGAGAAAATAGTGACAATGCCTTTGCTTGGACTGACTTAATACCCCAATATTTTGAAAGGAGCTGGAGCAGCACTGTGACATGTGTTATTGAAATACAGACTGAAAAGCAGAATATCCAGTGAATACCCAGTGAAACAACTTGCAGGAGTCCCTTGCTTTCTCTTTCTTTTGAAGGTGGTTTCCTGCTAACACATTTCTGTCCATTGCAGCGACTGATGGGCAATGACTCCTTTGCACTGCCCTACTGGAACTTCGCCACAGGTAGAAACGAGTGCGATGTCTGCACAGACCAGCTTTTTGGAGCATCACGGACAGATGACCCAGGGCTGATTAGCCTGAGTTCCAGGTTCTCCCGGTGGCAAATAGTTTGCAACAGGTGTGAGAATGTTTAGGATGAGTTCACATTCTGACCAAACCTTGCTTTCATTCAGTAAATGTCAGCGTGAGCTGCTTGCTCAGTGTGAGTGGCAGGAAAAGAGCCAAGACATCTCTTAAAACTGTGAATCATGGTCTGTCTGTGTGTAGATGCTGCTGTGTAAACTTTGCCCCCTGGTATTATGAAAATACATTTTTAAAAGATGGTTCTTTTGGTACAGGATTTTATTGGATTCAACCAATTTGAGGCTGCCAAAAGTGTGAAGAGTTTATACATTGGCAAGTATCACTTTAAAGAAATGCCTGCATGTCAGTTCACTGTAACTAATACCCAACTGATTTTGGCAGTGGAAGCAGAAAACTGTTTTGGCATATAACAAGCTAGAGACAGGATGAAAAATCTGTTCTCTTGTATTTGCTGAGACCTTAACCCTGGTATATTCAGTGCAGTTTGGGGGCTGACTTTGAAGTGGCTGAGATTTCACATGGAAAACAACAGAGAGACAGCAAGGAGCTTGCTGCCAGCTCTCTGTAGGTATATGTCGATTTGGGTAAGAGCAGGGCTTTGGCAGGGGATTCACATGCAGGATTGAGGCTCTATGACATACCCATATATAGTACAATACCCATATATAATACAATATAATGTTCTGTTGTCAGCTCTGGGACAGTGTGCAGTAAGTCAGACAGAGGTACCCAGAGTTCAGGGCTTTTTCATAGAGTCCCCGGGTACCTAAAGAGCTACTTGAAATTCTAACTTTAGGCACCAGTTGGTTTTGCATCTTTCCCCTACTTTTTCTCTAAGATAAATAAGATTTTAAATTTTTTTTCCCTTGAAAACAGCTTTTGCCTTGCCCAAGTTAAACAGAGAAGGGCTTTTGTTTACTTCAGGAGTTTCTGAACAGTACAGACTTATATTCACAAGATTTACTTTGTTTTTCTCCTCCTCCTTCCCTGGTATGAAGGGCTTGCTCCCTGCAAGAGAAGTATGTCCTCCAGGCCCTGAAAAAGAGGTTGTAACACATTGCAGTTGCTTTTATTCTAAGGGAGATGAAGGATGGAAAGTGTTTTCTGTCATTCATTGTATTTTCTCTGCCCACCCCACAGTGGGACTTTCAGTTGTTTCTTTTTTCCCCTCTTTGTTAAAACTTAAAAAAATACTTACTCAAGACTGAAAGTTTGTGAATTCAAAATTTAAAAGATTGGTTTAAATTGTCTGGCAAAAGCTGTTCTTCCAAATCCCTCAGGAGGGAACAAAGTATGAAGGGAGTTGTGCTTACCTTTCTAAAGCATCCTCCCTTTGTGGACAGGACAAAAAACCAGGTAACTCTTGGTCTAAATGACTGATGGTCCACAAAGAGGACACAAAGCCACAGGAAGCCATGCCATGGTGGCCATGGGAGCTACTATAGTTGAGGCCTGCTTTATACCACGGAAGAAAAAGCCAGCAAGTCATCAGTCTCTTCTGACTTTTGCCTCTGTCTGTTTTACGCTCAGCTTGGATGACTACAACCGCCTGGTCACGCTCTGCAATGGGAGTGACGAAGGGCCGCTGCGGCGGAGGCTTCCGGAGGGCTCCAGTGAGCAGCTGCCCACTGCAGAGGATGTCAGGAGGTGCCTTTCCCTGCAGGAGTTTGACAGCCCTCCCTTTTTCCGCAATTCCAGTTTCAGTTTCAGGTTTGTCCTTCAACTCCTCCAGCAGTGGCTAGGTCACGAGTTTTTCTTTACATGCACATTTATCAGCAAAATGTGGTTATGTGATGCTGCTTTTACCTATCCACAGGAATGCGCTGGAGGGCTTTGATAAACTGGGTGGAGCCCTTAACTCGCCGATGCTCAGCCTTCATAATCTGGCTCACTCTTTCCTGAATGGGACCAGCGTTCTCCCTCATGCAGCTGCCAATGATCCTATCTTTGTGGTATGTGTTTTCCCCTCGTGACTGAGTGGCAGTGGCTCAAAGGCAGATATCTCATTAGACGTTTGCAGAACTGAATTCCCTAAAAATAAGTCCTTTAAATAGAAAAGGAGAAATATTTTTTCTTCTCTTGTAACACTGCCATGCCCACATAATGGTCAAATAAAGAGGGGGAAAAAGATCTCACAGTGATTTGTAAAATATAAGTTTCTAGGGAGAAGAGCTGCTATTCCAAGTCATATTACCCTCAATCGTTTCATTAGGTGGTATCTAAATTTAATGTCTTATAGCAGACAATTTTACAGCAACGGGATAAACTGAAAATGGGGATGGTTATTTCAGAGCAGTAGACTTAATAGCATGTTTCTTTGTTTCAAAATTCACAGGCTAAAAGGAAGTACACCTTATCCAGGGTCTCTTGGGAACTAGAAATAATGTGATTTCACTCTTTCATCTGTTCACTGGGCTGCTTATCACTGTGCACATTGGCTGCACTGTGATAAGCAGCACAAACAGTGATCTGCAAATACAAAGCCAACAGTTGGCTCTGCTGACACCTCTTTTGCTCTTAATAAATTCATGCCATTTTATTTTTCTCTTTGTTAGATCAAATCATGGTGATTATATAAAGAAATTCTACTACAATTAATGTTTTTCTTACCTTTAAGTTTGAGATATGTAGATATATATATATATGAGGAATTGGTCCGAATACTTTTGTACTGGTTTTCCAGCTTATTTTCTAGCAAAAATTTTCATTCTTACATAATGAAAACTGTACTGTAATTTTATATGCAAGAGCATTTTCTATAGGATATTTTCTAAAGTTTTTCCAGGGTTGTAATTAAAAACTCCTACGAGATCTTCAGAAATTAATTTGAATTGCCCCAGGCACTTGTAATACTTGTCTGAAACAGCTTTTCTCTGTTAGTGCTTGATAGATCTGTAAACTCAGTGAGCAAGACCTGACCAAATTCAAAGGTACCTGGAGCAATGGAGCTGGTGATGCACTAAAATGAGCATAAAGAAATCAGATTCCCACAATTTCCCATACCTGTTCAGAGATGACAGAGATCAAAATATGTTTGAGAGGTGCATTCACCTGAGTGAGCTCAGTGAGCCCTCACCTGAGAGGACGCACCTGCTCATTCAATGCCAGCTGACATTAAACCCTCTGGAGGAAGATCTTATTATGAACAAGTGGCAGCAAGGACATATACAACAAAATGTCCCATAGAGGAAAGCATTTTACTTCATTCTCATTACCTTTCCTGGCTTCCCATTCTATAAATCCCACCTAAATTAGATTTCTCTTCTCTGTCTTTCATAAACTGCTGCCACCTTGGGTGAGGGTGTTTTAAAGGCTGTTCAGTTCTGAAAGAGTTTAGTAACTGTGCATGCCTATGTCTGGATTTGCAGGTTCTTCACTCCTTTACTGATGCCATCTTTGACAAGTGGATGAAACGATTTAACCCCCCTGACAACGCCTGGCCTGAGGAGCTGGCCCCCATTGGTCACAACAGACTGTATAACATGGTCCCTTTTTTCCCTCCTGTGACCAACAATGAGCTCTTCCAAACAGCAGAGCAGCTTGGCTACACCTATGCCATTGATCTGCCAGGTATGTCTTGGAGGTGTGGAGGCTGGTCTCAGGCCAAGCAATGAGACAGCCCATAGAAATGTAGAAACATAGAATTGTTTTGGTTGGAAAAGACCTCTGAGATCATCAAGTCCAACCATCAGCCTAACACCACCATGACCATTAAACCACATCCTGAAGTGCCATGTCCACACGTTTCCCGAACACCTCTAGGGACAGTGACTGCACTGCCTCTCTGGGTAGCTTATTTCAATGGCTGACCACTTTTTTTTGGAAAGAATTTTTTCCTAATATTCAAACTAAATCTCCCCTGGCACAATTCCAGGCCATTTCCTCTTGTCCTATCACCTGATAGTAGAGAGAAGAGACTGACCTCTTTCAGGTAGTTGTAGAGAGCAATGAGTTCTCCTCTCAGCCTTCTCTTCTCAAGATTAAACGATCCTGCTTGCCTCAGATGCTCCTCATAAGACTTGTTCTCTAGACCCTTAACCAGCTTTGTTCCCCTTCTCTGGACATGCATCAGCATCTCAATGTCTTTCTTGTAGTGAGGGGCCCAAAACTGAACACAGTATTCAAAGTATGGCCTCACCAGTGCTGAGTACAGGGCCATGATCACTTCCCTGCACCTGCTGGCTACACTTTTCCTCATACAGGCCAGGATTCTGTTGGCCTTCTTGGCCACCTGAACACACTGCCTGCTCATGTTCAGACTGGTGTTAACCAACACCAACAGGTTATTTTTCGCCAGGCAACTTTCTAGCTGCTCTGCCCCAAGCCTGTAGCATTGCATGGAGTTGTTGTGACCCAAGTGCAGGACCCAGCACTCGGTTTTGTTAAACCTCATACAACTGACCTTGGCCCATCCGTCCAGCCTGTCTAGATCTCTTTGCAGAATCTTTCTACTCTCAAGCAGATCAACACTTCCACACAATTTAGTGTCATCTGCAAATTTACTGAAGGTACACTCAATTCCTCATCCAGAGCATTGATAAAGATATTAAAGAGAACTGGCCCCAATACTGAGCACTGGGGAACACCACTAGTGACTGCCTGCCAACTGGATTTAACTCCATTCACCACCACTCTTTGGGCCCAGCCGTCCAGCCCGTTCTTAACCTAGTGAATTGTCCATCCACGCCAATCTCCAGTCAGCTGGGACCTCCCATTGAGCCAGGACTGTTGGTGAATGATGGAAAGTGTCTTGGTAAACACTTCTGCCAGCTCCCTCAGTACCCTCAAATGTATGCCATCCAGCCCCATAGATTCATGTATGTCTAAGTGGTGCAGCAGATTATTAACCATCTCCTCTTGGACTGTGGGGGCTTCATTCTGTTCCCTATTTTCCAGCTCAAGGGGATGTGTAGGTAGCAAACAACTGGTCTAACTACTAAAGTCTGAGGCAAAGAAGGTGTTAAGTACCTCAGCCTTTTCCTCATCCTCACATTTACAATGACACAGGCATGTGGAAGATAAAGCACCCTTCACCTACTCACTAGCAATCACATACTGTAGCATACACAGTTAGTTGCAACTTACTATGTAAGATATGGTAACTGTAAGCATGCAAAAAATTTGCTCTGCTGTAAACTTGCATCAACTTGAACTGCCCAACTTTGACAACAGCATGCCTTTTGGCTTGTGGAGTCTTTGATTTTGTCTCCTGCTCCCAGCACTGTTTATGCCTTTTACAGGATCCTTTAACCAGCCAATAGTCAGGCACTCAGCCAGCGAGTTAATGCCTGGTCGTTAGAAAATACTTGTTTTGCTCAGGGCTGTGAATGATACTGTGCCATGAGTCTCATTAGAGATGAACTCCATCAAACTTTGGATATCCTGGGGAGAGGTACCTAGGTGTTTTGTGTAATTAAACCCCAATTTTAAAGGTTTTCCATGTCTATAGGTATAAGGTGCCCTAGGATTTTTCTCTTCATTTGAAATTGCCTTTGACACAAGTCAGATAATGACAAGAAGTAAGAAAGCAAAGTATTTATGCACAAAGTCCAAAATTCACAACAGGAGTTACAAATATTTTTAAAAGGTACAAGTATAAGCAATGCATGAAAACCATGCTTCAGCTTGCTTTACCGAAGATTAAATCTGAGTCTGTCTGCATGATCTGTGCTCAGACAACAAAGTTTTTACACATAAACCCTTCTCTTTGAACTAAATGTATAACTTGCTAACTCTGCTTCACATAACTGCATTATAATCAATATATTTTAATACATTGGTGGCTCTTACTTGAAAGATGGTAAAACGGTAAACAGTTCATTTTGGGACCTTACTGAATTTGGCATGATTTCCCTCAACTCTTTTGTTGACAAAGACTGCAGACACACAACTTGTAGTTGCTTCATAGTCAGTGTGACATTCCTCTGAGCCATCAGTCTTCTAATTAACTTCTAAATATCTGAAGTACCTTTGAGAGCTTTTTGTGAATATTTAGTCAGATGTAACTATTGCCATGTCAGTATATGTAACATATTTCAAACAAATGGAGTAGGCATTTTTTGCTTCTGAAAGCATAAATGAAAACACAAAATTCAACCAAGTGGAGCAGTGTTATTATAAGAATGGGCAACATTATCTTAGAAAACATTGTTCTCCAGAAGTGGTTCAAAATCAGAAGATGCAATCTGAAGCCATTCAGCAAAACCACACACTAAGTAGTGTTTTCAGTTTAAAGTTTGATGATAGGTTGCTTTGTGGTCTAGATGAGAATTTGAGGGTTTTCTTTTGACTGAAATGGCTTGGAAACAGCTATGCCGAAATGTCATTATAGAAAAAATTTCTTAAATAATTCACAATTTTGGCCAAATTAGATAAGTTTTTTTTTTTTGTTGTTGTTTGTTTGTTTGTTTGGTTTGTTTTGTTTGGTCTTGTCACTGTTAATGTTTCCTGTTCTCAACACTTTAATTTGTGTGAAAGGTTGAATTCTAAATTCAGCTGTAGACTTCTTTGGCAGGAAGCATCTCTGGCTCTGGTATGGCTGGTTACAGGGTGCATTACCAGCTTCTCCTGTGACCAGTGGGTCTCTAAGCTGTTGTAGGCTGTTGCAGACCCCAGAGAATCCAGTCGGGCTTCTCGGGAGCTCTTCGTATGCTTCTCCCCCCAGCCCGGTGCCCGGGGCCGCTTGCAATAAACACACCGAGGCTTGGAGCGTTTGTACTAACAGCTGCCAGCACTGCCAGCTCCTTGATGAATACAAAGCCTGTTTCTTAAATACCTTCTTACTTTCCTGCTAGTTGGTTCTCAGAACACTTTCCCAGACAGCAAAAACCTCCCTACCTCTTACCTCGTAGCTGCAAAGCTAGTCATCTTTAAGGAATACAAAGCGGGGAGGCATTCTCACCATCAAGGTCGTTTACAGCTAGCCCGCCAGCCACCTAGCCCACTCCACATTCTATCCACACTAAGCCACACAAGTAATCATAATTACCCGGCTGTGGGATATTTTCTTTCTTCCATATGATTTGAGAACTGGAATTATGGGCTGTCCTCACTTCACATGCTTCATATTTGCAGGTTCCCTTGAAGAAACCCAAGCATGGGCTGTCATGGTTGGATCCACAATTGGAGGAGCACTTACAGCTCTGGCTATGATCGTTCTGATGCTTGTACTTTTCCAGCACCGAAGGCAGAGAAGAGGTTTTGAACCACTGATGAATGTGCGCTTCAGCCCCAAAAAGTATATGGAAGAGGCGTAGTGCCCTCACTTTGTTCCTTTGCTTATTCTTGTAGGGAATGACCTTGATTGCCTTGTTTTTGAGATCTTAGCTAAGAATTTATCACACACTCCTTTGGCAGCTGATTACATTGTTATCATTCGGGTTTTTGCATTATCTTGTGAATTGTAAGATAGGATGTCTCTGGGTACATACGTGCAAGGCCCAAGGCAGGCCAGACTTTCTCTAATTACCAAACTTTATCTGGAGTGTGTGACACTTGCAAGTCGTCCTTTATAGATTTAGATCAAGACAGCTAAGAATCTAAACAGAAGAAAACCAACTTGAATAACCAAGATAATTTTTCACCTCAATGTGTTTTTGATTTCATTTAGCAGCTCAGAGATGTGCTGAAGGTTATTAACTTTACATATATATTTGAATAACATTATTTTACAGTTATCAATAAATAAATGAATAATGTAGTCTTTTATTAAGGTTCAAAATGCTTCATGCTGTTTGACAAAATACTATAGAAACTCTCCATAGTTTATTTTAGAAGATCAATGCCATATACTATTTCTAATAAAGCCAATGTTAGCTGTAGGTAAACCTCCAAATTCAAATGCTCCTGAAAATTAAGACCAGGAGTTCCCTGGCAGCTTGATATACACTTGAATTTTACCTCTGTGTTAGAGACCTGTCATAGAAACTGAAAATGGTGCTCATCCTTCTCAAGTTTAGCTCTGATGCACTGATTCATTAATTTAGACCTAAATTTCCAAAGCCTGGAGTACAGGACTCAATATAGAGATAACTCTTATTAGGTGAGTCTGCAGGTGGGGCATCAGATTTGGATATAGCACTCCTTAGACCTCATCTTAAACATTCCTTTATACATTCTCTATGTATTTCTTTATTTAGACATAGGTTTTGACTGTATTTGGGTGGCTCTCCTATGTTACCTTGAAAGAAGCTTGTTACACAGCAAATGAAGACCTGAATGGATTGTTTCAGATTTGGTGCGTAGTGTGTTACATTACTTGAGTGCTCAGATTTTGTGTTTTGTAAGGTCCTGAGTCTTAGAAACATTCTGCTTTTGAAGCCTTGAATAAAAAATTTCTGTTAGCAATGCTTTCTGGTATTTTTTCTAGGCTGTGGATTAGAAAGATCTCACTAGGTCTTCACATATACTTAACTTTAAATGTGTAATTCACAAAACTTACCTCTCAAATATGGAAGATTTTTGGCACAGAAAGTTTATGATTTGCTCTCCACATGGTAGGTAGCCCTTGCTGCATCATGTGGACAACAATCTGTTGTTTTTGCTGTTCTGTGGTGGTCCCAGTGCACTTGTTCCTGCTGTGGTGGTCCCAGTGCACTTGTTCCTGGCTCATGCCCAAGATGTCAGTAGTTGGAGCATTTGTATGCAGCTGCTCAGCCCAGTGCCCTAGTTCCAAATTCAAGTTTACTTTCAAGGGTTTTTACTGTGTAGAGACCAGTGTCAACTTGATACTGAGGACATCAGAACATCAGATGAGGTCTCCAGAGACCTGGATTGGGCATGTATTGTATCAGTTGGATCTTGATCAGTGTCAGTTTGCGATTATGTCTGAGGTCTCTATGTGCCCTTCTCAGAGGAGAGATGCCAGTCACTTTCCAGCACTACAAGACTATGAGTCTTCACATGCATGAGTTTCTACTAATACTGATTTAGAGAGATGCTGCTGGATGGAGATGGACACCGTTTTGTCCTTCATGTGATGTGACTGCCAAAGCTTAGGACACAAACTAGGCTGCTGCTTTTATCTTGGTCTCAGTGCATAGTGTGTGCCTGACTAGCTTCACCACCTTGGAGTTTTGGTTTGGTCCATACAAAAAAAAGGGACTCTTTACGAGGGTCAAAGATATGTGCGTTAGCTTTTCCACTCACAGGGCCTTATTTTAATAATTAAGTCTGGTCTGAGTAGTTGCTCATAGAAATCTGCCTGCAGCAAGCTGTATAGAGAGCACAACCTGCCCTCTCGTGGCTTACTGGGAAATTACCTGGTGACACCAGAAAGTTGTTTTTCATGCTTTTTAAAAAGTAGAGTCTTGGTCTAACAACCAAGGAAAGCTGTGTCCTTGGTGTAAGGAAGGAGTGTAGTTAAACTTGATATAAAATACTTAAAAAAGAAAAAAGTTGATGAAAGGCATGTTACAAAAGGATTTGAGGAAATGCTGTAGCAAGTGTGATTGTGAAGGTTGGTTTTACATGTTTTAATGTTCCACTTATCCCAAACTACAGAAAAGACATTTTTTTTCCGCTGTTTTATGCGGATGATAGTAAATACCAGCAATACCCCCAGAGAAGTTATGGAGGCTCCAACCCTAGAATTGTTCAAATCCAGGCTGGATAGGGCTTGAGCAACCTGGTCTAGTAGGAGGTGTCCCTGCCCATGGCAGGGTGGTTGGAACTTGATGATCTCTAAGGTCCCTTCCAACTCAAACTGTTGCATGATTCTATGAATCTACTGTTGCATAAATTCTACTGAAGTTACTACTGCCACAGTGAAATGAAAAAGTAATCTCTCCCATAGCTGAAGGCAAGACTCTCACAGACACCTAGAGCCCAGGACATCTCGGGATTTTGGTCCAACAAATCAGTGCAAAGCACAACCACATCACCGGGAGTCAGGGCATTAAAAGGTATCCCCACAGGGTTGTTTTGCCTTTACACTGCCCAGTGCAGGCACCAAAATGGGGACAGGGAGGGCAGTGCCCACCTAGATCAGGGGTCACTTGTAGATCACATCTACCTTTTAATGCTTTTCCCTCCTCCCCACTCCCTCTCCACTCCCCCCCTTTCCCCACCCCAATTTAAAATAATTCCTGCTAAATCGGTGCTTTCTTCAGACAAAAGTATCTGAATCACATAAGAGCATGTAACACACAGCTCAAATAAGATGCTTAAACTCTAGAGAGGGAGAAGTGCTCAATACCATCCCTTTCTCAGCTTCCAGCTCTGCATGTAGGGCTTTTGTGTGGATTATCTTTCTGAGGATTTTAATTCTCTTTAGTTAGTAGCTAACTGCTCTCTCAATTGGTATACTGGATCTGTGGGTAGCTAATACCTCTTTCAGGTGGTCAGGTGCCTAATTTTTTGACCCTCTGGTAAGCTGGTGTCAGCCACATCATCTTTGCCAGTCGTAGCCTGTGCCTTTGTGCAAATGATTATAATGGAAATTCTCTGAAGGAGTTAGTGAGAACCTGTTTTCTGTATTAAATTGTATCTCATTGCTGGCTGTTTAGCTAAATGCTTGAAAAGGAAGCTGTTTCAGTTCTGTCCCTGCTTTAGGATGTAAGGGGTGTAAAGCAGCCACATCTTGTGGCTATTATTGTAAAACTGAAAGCTGCAATGCCATTACTGACCTCCTGCTTCTGTTAACTGCTTTATGCTGCTCCTGGGAAAGGTATTGTGTGCCTGTGCTTGTGAGGGGAGGACAAGAGAAAGAAACTGATTTAAAAACTCAGCTAAACTTAGTAGTAGAGATCACACTGTCCTAGCTTATGTTAGAACAGGACTAATTCTGTTAGGTGATTTTACTTTTCAACTCAGTTCCTTCTAAGTAACTTCACTTTCTGAATTAATGGCATGTTTTCACAGACAGTGCCTGCTTCTAGAGCAGTGATAACGCTTGATGTTGCTACTTAGTACCAAGCAAGTCAAGATCACTGCTAAATCTTGTGTACCGCATTGGGGTGTAGAATAAAAGGTCACACTTGAAGGGAGAAGTGGTCAAGGCAGGTGACCCTAAGCTGACCAATGAGGCATTCTATTCCATGCACATCATATTCATTATAAAGATGAGGGATCAGAAGGGTCAAGCTCTCTTCTTCAATGGATGGCATGTGAGGAAGACTCTGTCTGTTCTGCTTGATCCTGGATCCTTGAGTTCCTGAATCCAGTTCCAGAATCTAGCTCCTGAATCTGGCTCCCATTTGCTACTGAGTCCAGTTTGGGACTTCCCCAGTGTACAGCATCAGTGGTGCCAAAAGGGGCTTAGGTCAATATTGATTTTGTGTATACTTGTATGTATTTAATTTTATTGTTATTATTTTGATTAAAGTAGTTTTAGTTTTCCAATTCTTAAGCCTCCCTTATTACCTTTCTCTTCTCCTTTAGGAAGGGAGAAAGGTTAATAGAGAGCATCTGTCATGCCTTTAGCAGCTGGCCCAGCCTTGACACACACTTAGAGAACCAGGCAAGTAGGCTGATAGCAACAAAGAAGGAAACTTATTTTCCAAAAGTACCTGCTTTGGCCCTGTGTATGACTTAGACCTGGAGAAAGTCAGGTTACTAACAAAGCTGCATCTGTGATCCTGCTCTACTTTAGTACTCCTGCAGCTGAGACACAGCTATGGGGAGATATTGTTTGGATCTCTTTGCTAAAACTAGGCTTTTCAAGACCTGAGTGTCCAGAAGGAATGATACCAGCATTGCTCATTGTTTTACACAGCAGTTTTCTTTTCATACGAAGGAGCATCCCCCTCCTCTCCTAAACTCTGAAAGACCACAGACATCAAAAGTTACCTCTACACTGGGTTTTAGATTAAGCCAATGTTTCTTTGCATTGTATAGGTACAAATCCATGCTCTAATACTTGCAGGGCCCTCTCCTGTAGGAACCCGAGGGACTAGTTAATGGAATGTTTAGCTGGCCTTTGTGTTTATGAGAGGGTGGGGTGGGAGTTGGGGGGTGGGTGTGTGATAAGCCATGGGACATCTTGTTGTACCACAGAACTGTGAGAGATAGGATGGGAGTGTGGAGATAATGAAATGCTGTATCGCTGAAGCAGATAGGAACAGCAGTTGGGGAAAAACATGTCTGTTAGAACAAGTCAAAACAGTGGGTTTAAGGATTGGTAGGCTGTGGAAAAATGAATTAAAGAATCTACAAACCTCTCAATAAATACTGGTTCTGTGGTTCGAGGCCATTTTGGCCCACCTGTGGCCTTGGTCACCTCTCCACAACTGGTCTGTCAACTTGTATTTTGTCTCTCCATGTTGAGACAGGCAGGCTCTGGAATCAACACACTGCACGATACACTGAGGTATAACTACACCCTCCAAGGAAGAAATATGAAAAGAAAGTTCCAGGTATGCACATAACTGCAGAATCTGCAGGTCTGGTTCATTTTCCCTGTCCCAGTTCTGCCTGCACTTAAGGTAATGGTACCATTGCCATATGAAGGGTCCTGAGACAACCCATGTGCCAGGACAGA
This sequence comes from Indicator indicator, assembly GCF_027791375.1. Lineage (NCBI taxonomy): Eukaryota > Metazoa > Chordata > Aves > Piciformes > Indicatoridae > Indicator > Indicator indicator. Next base: position 55,743,813 of record NC_072010.1, on the reverse strand, counting down.
TAGGATTTGCAGATAGTAGCTAAGGCAGTAAATCTGACAATGAGAGCAAGAGACCTGGATATATCAACCTATTCAGTAGACAGAGAATAAGCAGTCAGTTCCTTTCTCCTCCCTTCAGAGACTTGCTTTGTCTGGCCTGTTGACAAGGGGCAAGTTCAACAGGCAGGGTGGAAAGAAAGCATGGACTGACCCCTCGATGGCCCTTGGCAGCACTTCCAACTGCCTGTGAATAAAGGAAGTAGTCACTTGATCTCCAGCTTGGATGAAGTATTCTCAGCCCTTATCTCTGCCCTCAGGCTTTCTCACAGAGTAGATTAAAAAGCTCCTTTTTTAGCACTGTGATTTTTCCTGTGGTGGGTTTCCTCCAGTGTTTCCTGTTTCTTTGCAGTCCTGTAGCACACAGCTCAGCTGTCTGTTCTGGATATGGTGAATTATATTATGTGGATTGGTCCCTGGGAGACAGGTGCTTAAATTTTCAATGGTGTGGCCACAAAGTCTCCTCTTTTGACTTTCTTTCACTTAATGATTTTGTTGCTGTGTCCCAGGCTTCTTCCATGCCTGTTTCCCTCCCTTCCATCTCTGAAGGTTTGCTCCATCCTGTCTCTTAGAGGAGTTTTTAATTTCTTACTTAGAAGAAGGTTTCCTGAGGTTTCACTTCTTTTTTTTTCCTTTTTTTTTCCCCCTTTTTCTCCCTGCCTCTTGCATCTTTCAGCAGCTTCATTTTTATGTGGAGGCTACAGATCAAATATCTGTAAGAGTTTCACAGCTGCCTCCTCTGCTTGAGTTAACTGAAAAGCTACTGAGTGCTTTAAACACTCAGAAGCTGTTATTGTCAGAAATAAGGCTGATGATTTGCTTCTGTTTGGCTGGTTGTCACGAATTTCAGATAGAGGCTGAAGTGCTTATTAAACCTTCTTTTTGGGTTCCTTTTTCATTTTTACCTCAAACTTGTAAACTCCAGCCTAGCTTTCGTCTACAAATTCTGCCACTTGCTTTCATGCTGTTGTGTCCTACCACATGGTCGAGGCTGCTCCAGGTTGGAGAGACCATGCCAAAGAGTTGCTTCTTTCTGTGTTGCTCCAGTTGGCTGTGCATGGCAAGAGCACTGTGAGGAGAGCTGCTGTGCTCAGCCCTTGCAGGTGCACTTCAAATATACTTACAGTCCTTAGGATCTACATCAACAGCTGGCTTCATGGTTAGCAGGTGCACTCTTGCTTGTCATGCTATCCTCTTGCCAGTTCCCTTGGCAAAGTTGTCAGTTAAAGATGTGAACAAATGGCTTCATTTAGAGCAGCCCTAAGACCGTTCAGATTCCTATCACATCCCAAGGCGGCTGCATCTCCTCCCTGAGCCTGGAGATGGGAGCTTTGACAAAATGTAGAAAGCCTGTGTTTTCTGCAGATGTGGACACCCACTTGGTGTGCCAGCCCCTATGGAATTCAGCTCAGAGCTTCCAAAAACACCACTTGTGAAGGCAAAGCACAATAATTCAAGAGAAAAGAAAAAGCTGGATTTTTAATGGAAGTTAAAAAAAAAGAAATCTTTTTATCCAGGTGTCATGAAGGCATCACATGCCCAGAATTATGCCCCCTGATACCAGCTAACTTGTCCCAACATGTTCTGGGAAGTCCCCCTTCCACCCTCCTTTCAGGAAGGGAAGACAAAAGGCTCAGGCGCCTGCCTGTCTCCTAAGGGGCAAACAAGAAGCAGGCACCCATCTCAATGGGATGCCTATGCTCTTGCCATCTACGGGCATAATTCTAGCTTCACCTTTCTATAGGTGGAAGCAGGTTGTTGGCAAGTGTGCCCATTGGCTAAGTCCAGCCTCGAGTGTCTATAAGTATTGCCCCATTTTGGTGCCACGTTGCTCTCTCCTTTGCTTTCACCCATCATGCAACTCACGATTGTGTAAGCTATAAGCCTTTCACGAAAGCATACTTGGAAGCCTCTGCGAATATGGAAGCCAGCCCACGGAGTGTGCATCGAGGACCCGCAAAGGATGACCCCGTCGCCAGAAGCGACGTAGACCCAGTCGAAAAGGACTGAGGGAAGCCCCCAGAGAGGGTAAGCTGTAACCCAAAGGGGGAAGGACTAGCCCAAGCCTGGCTGTCCAGAAACGCTGCAAACTAATTAAGCAGCCAAAAAAGCAGAAACGCATCTTGCGTGGCCCCCGCAGACCGCGGGTGTGAAAGGAGCCGTCCTCTGCAGCCGCTCTGCAGCCCGTATCAGGGCGAAACACCCGGGGTTTTCCCGAGGGAAAAGAGAGAGCAAAGATTAGCCTCTCCATTGAAGTCAAGGCAATGACTGTACCATTATAATTTAAATGGAAGCAGTCGCCTAGAGAAGCGGCAGTCAGCTCACCTGAAGCCGAGCCGAGGCGGGGAAGCATCGCGTCATCGCACCCCCCACCGGAGACCTGCCTACAGGAAAACTGCCCTCGATCGTAGGGCCGAGCCCTGAAAAGACCTGGCCCTCCTGAGCCGTCCTCCGGCCAGGGAGGCAGTCCCCCTCCCCGCAGACTGCGGGAGGACAAAGAAGCGAACTGCCCTTCCCGCAGACCGCGGGAGGAGAAAGCCAACCTTGCCCCCCCCCCCCGCCCAGAGCCGGGAGGGAGAAAGAAAGCGCCGCCCGAACGGGGCCAACCTCGGGCAGAAGCAGACACCCAGCGAGCCCGCGTGATCCGGCAACTTGTCTCGCTGCATGTAGCTTCATGTGTGTAACATTTAGTAACGCTCTATTCAAAGCGCCCGCGCATGGCCGCGTGATATTTCCAGCTTAACCTGCCTCGTGATAACGATATAAATAGCTCTTACATAGCTCACAGCCGCAGGCGCTTTGTCGAGTCTCCATCTAGTGGACAAGCGGCGGAACTGCAGCCTTTCGTTCCCTTAATTAGAAATTGACTGTAAATATTATAATTGGGTATAATTGTAAATACTAAATCAGTTATGGTCTATATTATTACAACCGTGCATCCGAATCAATATATATATAAAGTAATTAATTGAATATTAATAATAATAAACGATAATGGCATAACTCATATTTTCATAACTCATAATTAATAATCACTATCCTCCATCCCTATTCCCCTTCTCCACGACACCAGGTCAAGTACACTCTTTCCTACCTCCTTTTCTTTTCCATCCAACATTTTCTATGTGTAATATTAGGATAAATCTCATAATTTTGAAAAAAAAAAAAATTGAAAGCATTTGTTTTTAATGTACAATTTGTTCTTGTTAAATGTAATCTCCCAACTAAAAATATTTTATCAGGGACATGACATATCAAGAGAGGGATGGCAGAGCTCAGAGTTCACTTATACTATGTCTGTCTACTGGTAAAGAAGTATACCCTGGTGTCTGTGCTATGACAGATGAAGTGACAGATAAAAGGTATATTTCTACTTAGAACTGAAAAGGGAGGGGGAAAAATGGTACTTTTCATTTCAGTCTTGCCTGTATCTGAACTTTTTAGCTAGGTTTGGGGATTGCTAGTCATGTTTTTCTGATGTATACTTAACTGGGTTATTCAGGTAGATGAATTTGTGTCAGCTCATCACAACAGCCTGTCTCATGCTCATTTTTGCTTTAGTTGCTCTCAGTCATTCAATATCAGTGTGGTTTTTATCTGGAAAGCACATCTCTAGTAGCACTGCAAAAAATTGTTCCGTCTACTTTTCTCTAATATTCCATGATTTGTTTTACTTAGAAAGATAAGGGCAGGTTTTACAGAGCAAAGTGAATGGAAATGTGAATTTATTGAACAACAAAATGACTACTTGGAATATTGCCTTTGCCTGACAAGTTCCAGTAAATTCATCCTGTAGCCAGGGAATGTCAGACTTTTCTCTTTCCCTATTTCTTGAAGTCTGTAGTAGAGCAGCTTGCTCTAGAACAGAAATCCCTTAGTTTTCAGATGTGGCTGTGGCATGGTTAAGGAGCTCTGAAACTGTTTTAGGGAGGGGAACCTTAAATATTTCAACATTTGAGGGCACTGTATCTACACATATAGTGAGAATTATTGATTTGGGAAGCAAAGTTTTCCAGCAACAGCTGGGAAAAGAAAAAAGCAGCCAATCTGAAATTTTCTAGTGTGTTTGCATTGTAGCACAGGATTGTGCCAGCTGTATGTTTTTTGCTTGGAGGTGCCCAAAGGTTTCATCTCTGCTGGTTCCTCTGGAGACTTCTTCAGTCACCCTCCTTTCTTCCACATAACTTGCCTTGTCCTTTTGGCTCTTTCTGTCTTGCTTTACAAACATATTTTTTCCCCCTCATCTAGCGTATCTATTAATATTTGTCACAGTGGAAGAAAGTAGAATGAGGTTTAAACCTAGCTGTATATTTAAGAAGCACTCTAAAATGTGTGGCACAGTCACCTCATGTACATTTGCATTGTATATGCTCTCAGTTGTTTTAAGTATATTCAGGGTTACAGTTAAAAGATTGAGGTTTCTGACATCAAATTAAGAGTTTGTGAGGATTTTCTGAATTTATATTAATCTTATTGATTGTTTTGTATTAATTAATCATAGAATCATAGAATGGTAGGGGTTAGAAAGGACCTCCAGAGATCGTCAAGTCCAATCCCCCTGCAAAGCAGGACTTAGGGCAGGTCACAGAGAAATGCTTTCAGATGGGGTTTTAAGATCTCTATAGAAGGAGACTCCACAACCTCTCTGGCCAGCCTGTTCTGGTGCTCCATCACCCTCACATCTCACCCATCTTATGCTGAGATGGAATTTCCTGTGGTTGTGTTTATGTTCATTGCTCCTCATCCTATCACTGGGTATCACTGAAAAGAGATTGGCTTCATTCCCCTGACAGCCACCCTTCAGATATTTGTAGACATTGATAAGGTTCCCTCTCAGCCTCCTCCTCTCCAGACTAAACAGCCCCAGGTCTCTTAGTCTTGATCATCCTTGTAACTCTCCATTGAAGACTCTCCAGTGGTGTCATGGTAGGGCCAATCGAGCCCAGCACAAAACCCAGACAGGCCCTGATGTGTCTCGACATGGTCCCCCTCTCTCCTCTCCTTCCTGCAGAAAGTTGGTGTAACACGGGAAAGGGAACGAAAGGGACAGGACAATGTGTGTCTGGTAAATAAGTCTCCTTCTGGGGTAAGAGCATGTGTACTGGCCACTGCTCCTCCCTGACCAGGCCTATTTTTCTGCCTTTTATGGCTACAGCCTGGCAGAACTCCTTTTCACTGGGTAACTATGTGCTGGCTTCAGTTCCCTATTGTGCCCTGTGCTGGTTTGGTGCCAGACAGATCGTCTCTTGCCCTGAGAGGGACAAAAGAATGACACTCGCACAAACGGATTGGAGAGTGATGGAAAGTTTAAATGGAAAAGCAATTGGTGAAACTACAGAAACTACAAAGCATAGTGACAAGAATATTCCAAAGCATACAGAGCCCCTCACATAATACCCAAAGACTTCCCAATTCTTCCCTTCTCCCACCTGAGGGTATACCCATAACCCCCAGGGCTTGCTCTTCCCCCTTCCCACTGCTAGGCTAGTCTCAGGCTGGCCAGGTCTAAGACTGCACACCTTCCCCTTTCTCCTCCTGGCATTAGGCCTAGACAGGCCTAAGAGGCCTTGAGAAACTCCCCCACCGTTACCCGATAAGAAAGCATCTCCCACGGGAGCAGAGAGGGAAGAAAGAGGAAGAGAATGACTCTGCAGATGGATTTGTAGGGTGCAGGATTTATGGGTAGCAATACGCCGTTTCCTGTGTCCACCTTATTGGGTGGACATTCAGGACACCGCAGGTGTAGCTTATGTGGCAGTGACAGAAGGCACCCAGCCTAAACTTCCACATTCCCAATTGAATCCTGGGCAAGATATATATACATATATATGCTTGATTTCTAGTCACCTTGCCTTGCTTGAAGCTGCCTTGAGTTGCCCTGCCTCGCCTTGATTTGCTCAGTCCAGAGCCTGGGATAAAAGCCTACTCATGACCCTATTCACTGCAAGCTAGAGAAGACACAAGCTTAGGAGCCGGAGCCAAGCCTGCTTCCCCTTGCAACTGGAATTTTGCCGTGCCTCAGTTTACCCAGGACAAAGCAAGAGCCCGTTGCAGTAACAGTGTCGTACAGCTTGCTGTCCTGCTGAAGCCAGACCATCCCCGAGACCACATGGCTTTCTTGCTGGCAACCAGCCATGCCAGCGCTGTACAAGAGCACCCCCAAAGCCTCAACAGCTAATACACAGCAGCATCACTCCCCACTTGTGGGTGGAATCAGCTGTGAGTAATTAGGGAACTTGAGCATCTCCCCTACGAAGAGAGACTGAGATCCCTGGGGCTGTTTAGTCTTAAGAAGTGAAGACTGAGAGGGGATCTGATGAATGTCTATAAATATCTGAGCGGTGGGTGTCAAGTGGAGTGGGCCAGGCTCTTCTCAGTGGTTCACAGTGATAGGACAAGGAACAACAGGTTCAAACTAGAACACAGAAGATTTCACCTCAACGTGAGGAGAAACTTCTTTACAGTGAGGGTGACAGAGCACTGGAACAGGCTCCCCAGGGGGATTGTGGAATGTCCTTCTCTGGAGACTTTCAAAACCCACCTGGATGTGTTCCTGTGCGGACTACCCTAAGTGATCCTGCTCTGGCAGGGGGGTTGGACCTGATGATCTCTTGAGTTCCCTTCCAACCTCTGATATACTGTGATACTGTGGTACCGTAAATTCATTGCCTCTTTTACCTAATGGTTCTTGTTGAGTCTCCCCCCACTATGGTCAAGCACCATTTCATTCCCAGGGGTTCTCTCTTTCACTGTTATTTCCTCTCTGTTTGCATAAAATTGTTAAAATTGTTATATTTGCTTAAATACTGTACATTTCCATTGTAAATGTATATTCTAATTGCACATCGAACCTATTTAATAAGTTTTGGCAATTTTTTCATATTAATAAAAAGTTATTGATATTTTTATTAATATTTGCCATTATAATTTATAAATTAAATAAATTTCCATAACAAGTAGTTCCCAGTCTGTGCCCAAACTGAATAAATACATAAGTGAAGAAGATTATTAAGCAAAACAAACAAACAAACAGACAAGAAAGAGAAACTTCATTCCAGAAAATAAAATGAAGAGCTGTATTTGGCATCTTTATCTGTTTTAGTTTAAGGATATTTTTGCTGATACTCAGCCCAATTTTTTCCTCTTAATTCTGTTATTATGTGTCTTCTGAACTTCTTCCATTTTCCTCTCCTCTCTCTCTCTTATGCCCACCATCTCATCAAATAATTTGCCTGCAGTAATTACAAGACTCAAAGCTGGCTCGTTGTAGTAGGCTAGTTCCTTCTCCAAGCCCCTCATGATTTTAATGCTTTCTCATTGCCTTGTTCCCAGAACCACCAGCTGTGTGGGCTGCCCAGCCCTGCACCCTACAATCCTTCTGTTGGGCTGGGCTTGGTCTCAGCTGATCTCAGAAGTGAGCACCATCCATCAGGTGGAGCTGCACAAAAACGGGCTGTGGTCTCTCTGCTTCTATGACAATTTCATTGCTCATGCAGATCCGAATTCCAGGAGAGTTTTTTCTTGCATATATTGCAAATACTTGATGCTTGCACATTCTTTACATTATCTGGGCATCTTTATTTGATGACTCTCTGGTATGTCTAAGCTTTAGCAATGCATCAGAAAACATTTTCTTAGGCCACAGCTTTTTCCTGGATTAATGACAACAGTTGATTGGATTTATTAATGTTTGCTATCTATACTACACATTCAAGTGAGTGGATATGCAGTTCACAGATGTAAATATGATAACATTCAATAGTGTATTAAAGCAAGAGTGTGGTAATAAATTTACCAAAGCCTCAGAATTTAGTACATCTATATAATTTAAGTGCTAAGTGTGCTTTTCAAATAGCATCTCTAAAATCTAAAAGAACAGACCAGAACCTTCACTTGGCATTCAGATAAAAGCATCTGTTGTTTTCAAACAGTTGCTAGTTGCATTTTCACTTTTGAAATACTTTCTCACATTTCATTCGCCTTAAATTTTGTTTGCTTTCTGTTATGACAAAATATCATAATGGACTTCCAACGTTTAATACAGTCACGAAACAATGATTAGAAATCTGGCAGAATAAAATAGTCACCGCAGTCTTTCTAGACCAGAGGGATTCTGTGGTGTTTGAATAGGTAGTAGATTCTGGACACTTAATCAAATCTTTAGCAATTTACATTTTCATTTTGTTCCAGGAGGATTTAAAGCAAGCCACTATTAATTAATAGAACCTTGTGGTAAGTGCCTGAGAAAGAAATAATAATTAAAAGGAGTTATTAATTGTTAGATTCTCCATGACTCACTGAAGGTTTCATGCACCATTGAAGGCAATGTCTCTTCAGGCAAGCAGCAGAACATTAAAATGGTACTTTCACTAAGGTCTTCTATGATAAGCAATTGTTTTTTTCCCCTCCTTGTAGAGCATGAAACATACACATCAAGGTTTGATTGTGTTAAGAAAGGGAAAGAATACTGCAAAATTATTATAAGCTGGAAAGCATTCTTTGGAAGCTGAAAATTGCAAAATACTGTATTTTGTTTCTAAATTCAGTGTTTTGGTCTAGAATGGGTTACACAGCAGTCTGGTCTAACCAAGTGAGTACATTCCCAACCCTGCTCAAACAATGTCTTCACAAATGTTATTTGAAAATGAGCTGGTCTCTCTCACTTCGGTGACAGACACACCAAGAAGGTTGAAGGCTTCATCTATCTTGGACATCTAGTGTGGGTACCCAGAGGTAGATAGCATAGTTCTATGGGAGATGCTCAGCAGTGCCACGTATTGGCTGCGTCTCCCATCCCAGAAAGGCATGGCTTTCTTGCAGCTCAGCATATTTCCCTGCTACACACAGATATTTTGGATGCAATACAAACTGTGATTGAATGAACTCCAGAAATGTGTCCAGTGCCATTTGAGATATCCTTAAAAATCCAAGGCGTCAGGAGTGGGACTAGATGATGTAGACACAGGATTTACAGTAGATACAGAACGCAGTTGAACTGAACGCTGCAGTACTCAGAATGGCAATGGTGCTTCTATTTAGACAATGAAACCATTTTTCAGGATGGGATTAAATTTGCCAAAATCTAGATTTGCACCAGGCTGGAGTGGTACTCAGCTCATCTGAATTTAGAGAATTGATTCTCTTGCCTAAAATTACAGCCTTTAGTTTTGTGTAAAATTATCAAGACCACTCTGCCTGGATGTCCAGTTGCCAATCTGGAGGTGGGCAGGACCTCTGCTGGTTGTGTGTGATGTCTGGGGCAAAAGTCTTGGTTAACCTAAGACGTTTCAAGTGACATCAGATAGAAATCTGTAGTGAGCTGAACAAAACTCTTAGAACCAAATCAACAGAAGAATTTTAAGAAGGCTATATTGACAATTTAAAAACATAGTACAAAATCTTATACTTCACTGCAGGAGTGAAGTAGACAGAAGGAAATTAGATACCTCTAATTTGCCAGGTTGCACATTTGTTAAAGAACAGGACTGATTTACATTTTAAGACCTCTGCATCATGGGCAGACATGTAAAAGACCCCACAGTGTTCAACAATTGCAATAAAATGCTACCATTAAACTATCTTCCAATCTGATGGATTTAGAACTAATAAGTAAGTAAGTAAAAAAACCCAATCAAACAAACCAACCCAGCTAAGTATAATTTTAAAAACTATTTTACATATAGTCACAGAAAGCTCTCATTATGCAAGAGAATAAGCAGCTCCTGCCTAAAATTTCATCCTTAGGTGTCATGATTTCCACCATGTTCTTCACTTCCCTGACAGATTTTAAGGAAATATGCCTGTCACGTAAATATAGCTGAAAAAAAAAGAATGTTGTAAAATGCACTCCTCATACATTGTTTTAAAGATTCATTTTACCTCATGATTCTGCAGGAACTGACAATCGTGGGATTAACATTGCTGGCCTGCAGAAAGCGCTTGTCATTTTTTAGCCAAGAAACTGTAAGACACGAGGCAGGTAGTTACTTCAGGTATTTATTGTAGTCCATCAGAGAATATCAAATCCCTGTTTTCAAACCACCAATATACATTGCCTTCATGGTGTGAGTGAAAGGTGATGAGAATGAGATGAAGTGATGACAATGATTTAGATTTCTATAACACCTCTTGGATAAAAATGAATTGGACAAGTCAGAGTAGTTATAGTTTTATTCTTTATATGGTAAAGCAATCTGACAAAACCAATACCATAAAAATAACTAGAATGAATAAGGCATGTCAAAGTCTTCACTGAGGTGTCAAGTATATATATACATACAGTACTGAATATTAAGCAACAGTGTAAAAGATCACCCCAAGTTTTATTACTGTTGTAATTATGAACTGATATAGTAAGTGTCATCAGTGTTGTTTGAGAGAGAGACACCGAAGAGCACAGATTTAAATGGTTAGTATCAAACTTGTTAGATATGCTTCTTGTGGTACTAGAACGGATGGCAAACTCTCACTAGCTTCAGTGGAAGGAGGACCAGAGAGGCTTGGGGAAGGCATTTCTGATCCTCCATTGCATAGTCCTTGCACAGCGCAAATTACATTATCCAGAGTGCTGTAACACCTTTAAACTTTGAATTGAAAAAAGTTACACTGGGGATTCCTTATCCATACACTTTGGGAATAGTTGCCTCACCAAAAATGAATACTTCAGATTGCCTGTCTTTAATACTTGGATTAATGGACAGTCTGCAAACCACCTACTGTGGCATTGTGCATGTCCATAATGGTTTCTAAGATGAAGACAGTCAGGAATCATTCACACAGCTTGTTATACCTTGATGCCAGACCAAAGATTCTCTGTACTGTCAATGGAGAGAAATACGAGCAACATATAATATACGCATCTACAGCAGGTGGAAAGAAAACATTTCTCTCTTTCTGTCTGGTGATACCATCGACAGTCGAGATCTCATGGCACTGGGTGGTAGATAGTTTGACTCCCTCATTTGCTTTCCTGACATTTCATGTGACAGTAGTTGCTACAGCTGGATACCTGTAGTAGATGGTCTGCATGTGACTGTGTGTGTTTCATCAGTAATAATTTCTAGACAAGCAGTCTGATATTTCTTAGCTGAGATATTGCTCTCTCTGTACAGAAAGTTAGTTAATTGTGGATTCTATATTCTAATACTTTACCAATTGAATTATGGCAAGATTAGTATAACTGAGAAAAGTTTTTTTTTCCCCCTCATTATAAAGACAAGTGGAAAACCTGTGTTTTCTAATGTTTTTAACACAGTGCTTTTGTGGAGATTCACTGGCAAAGAGTTTGCTGTGATGTTGAAAACAATATCCTTAAGATCTAATAATCAGAATTAAGCTTTCATGTAATGATCAGAATTTCATGTAATGGTGTCTTAACAAAAGCAAAACTTTGGCTAGTAATCAGTGACAATCAATTAGACTTTCCAACAAGCCACTGCAAATTTAAAATATGCACATGAATAAAGAGTAGAATAACACTGTGAGAGAAATAACTTGCCTTACACTGTCATCAATGAAAATATGTACTCATTAATATATGCATACTATGAAGCAGGGAAACTAACAAGGTACAATCTGTCTGAAAAGCGCTACGTGGATAACGTTTGCAGGCAAAAGGCAGAGCAAATAAAATGGATCATTAAGAGCGCTAGTTATTGTCTCAGTCTGTTACTGAATATTACAATCCTATCCTAACTCTCAAATCTGTTCTAAGCACTAAGAAAAAAAAATCAGTAGGCAGCAAAAGAAAGTATTGATTTAGAAAATAAAATAGATGGACTTTTTCAAATGCCTCTGTCTAGTAACATAATATTGCACCAGGCAAAATTGCCTTGGCTGAGCAGCAAGGTCTTCTAATGCCTATATTTCAGGAAGACACGTTGCAAAAAGTGAATTTAATATCAGGTCATTAATTATCTGGTAGTAATTGTAAGGTATATGAAAGAAGCAGGCGCAACACTGCAAATGTGTGTGTGTGTGTGTATATATACATATATATGTAAATGACTGTTAATACAATGCTTCCAACAAAATATCCCTGCAGTCAAACTTTTCTTACTAATGGACAGGAACATAGCAATTTATGGTTTAAACTTCTGTCATTTCCAAATATCATCTTTAACATTCTCGACATGACAAATTGTGAAATAAACAAGCTTAAGAAACACAGAATTAGTTATAAATCTTGAGGGAAGAAATGATATTTACATTACTGATCACTGCTTTGTGAAAACCACATTAAATGTTGTGCACTGGACTTAGTAAAGACTCTAGGGGAAATGGAAAAGCAATGGGCTGAACAGTGCCATCTGAGATTGTCTTGAAAATGTCAAATACTTCCCTTCTTTTTATCCACAGGGAAATCTGAATACATTTCTACTAATCAAAACTTTCTGCAGGAAAGTGTGTGGAAAGGAAAGATGTGATGAAAAAGACTCAGTGGCTGTGAGGTAATCCACTGGGTATATTTGTGTTATGTCATTCTTGAGTGATGGACAGTAGTAGTATGATTATAAATCTGTGATTAAATTATAGGGGAGTCAGATGATATCATTAGAAATAAAAGCCAATTTTCATTAAACTCACACTCCCCCACTCAAAAAACAAAAAAGAAAAAAAAAGAAGATACTTTAAATCATTGGTATTTTACCCAATTCATTTTTAAAGAATGTATTTTCATAAATATAGAAAAGTCATCATTTAACAATTATTGTCATCTGCAAAGAAGGATGTAGGGGTTTTGAAAAGCTTGGTGGTATTTTTTTGTGTTCAAATAAAAAGTAAAGAAACAATGAAATTCATATCTGTAAAGTCCCAGAATACTGTGAATGAGATCCCATCTAGGTTGCTGCTTTTATCTGGACAGATGGATTTGTTTTTACGTTTTCGTTACTAGTACCAGCAGATGTTCCCAAATAATTTCTTCAGACTCACCCTTTTCCACAGTAATTTCAGAAAATTGCAACAACACTTACAGAGACACCAGCTATAACAATCTCTAAAGCACAAGTCCCTGTGTGGAACTCTCTTGTTAGGTCTGTGTCAAGTATTGTGGTAAACGGAGCTCTTCCAACACTCTTTCATAGCATCTGCACTCAAAAATTACTGGCTTGTGGCTGTATTTATAGAGATAATATGTATGTATAGTGTAAGTAAAAGTGTATACAGGGAGAGAGACACATGCTGACATTTACAATGCGAGTGTGCCATTCTCAGAAATGCAAAAAGGAAAACAACGTGGAAGAGCAGGAAACTTAGAAAAGTGAATACTGACTGGGTGCTTTACAGATAGGGCTTTTGGTTTCTGCCACACTTTAAGTACCAACTCAAAGAGTAGGTTGAGGAAAGAAAAAACATTTCCTCATTACAGAGTCTCAAGAGATGATGGGGGTTACAGAGGAATCTGTACTTAATGATTTCCAGCTTTTGAAAAGTTATTTTCTGTCATAATGATAGGCTATTTTGAAAGAGGTGTGTTAGCGGTTTGTCTGCATTAACCTGTGTATATTAACCTTGCTTTCTCTGCTGACCTCTTAGAAGATGTGTATTTTCCTTTCATTGATGCAGCAAAGGCTGAGGCTGACAAATGACTAAGTGCATTAATGATTAAGCCTGAAGGGTATCTTTATCTCAGTTCTCACTCTTGAGGCACTGTATTAGCTTGCTTTCTGCCCTTCGGCAATGTGCACCTTGCTCCTCTCTAACTCTCTGATCTGGCTTGAGCCCTGTGCACTGCTTTCATAAGCCTTGGAAAGGCATTGGGATTTCAGGAGAAAGCTGTTTAAGCTCCATCACTTGTGCATATGCACATTCAAGGTAGTTGCCTTGTGTGTTCATAGGTAGGTAGGGTAGTTGACAGGTTCTGTCTTACAAGGAAGAATATAAACCTAACAGCATTAGGCAGCATTCAGAACAATGAATGCATGTTGTTTGTACATCTAGTTACATTGGGGTTGGCTTGACCTAGAAACAAATTCCTTTTACTAAAACCCGCTCACATGAGATCTCTCTCCAAACTCCTCACTCCAGCACTGACATGAAGAAGACACACCATTGTGCCAACAAGGAGAAGGGCAGGAAAAAATCATAGTGAAGCCTGGATCCCCTGTTTGACCAGTGACATCTACCTCCAGGCACTTAGGGGAGGTGCCTACATGACAGGCCTTGTCATCTCAGGCTGTCTGTGCAGGGTAGAATGGTAAGCCCCTTCCCAGATATGGAGGTACCCGTCTCCTTTGACTAGCTCTAGAGATCTAGAAAGTAAAACCCTGCTGAGCCACATGCTTCCTGAAGTGGCTAGTGCTAGGAGGTATGACCTTATGGCCCAAGACACAGATGGTTTTCACAAAGACAGATGGAATAATAGGAAGAGGAGTCTGTGGGAAAGGATTTCAATCCTGAGAAAAGGTAGGGATTGCCCATCAAGAAGGTCCGAGTGCTCTTAGAACTGTTACCCTTTCTTGCTTCCAAGCTCTAAGTCTACAGATGGACTGAAAGTGCATTTACAGCTAATAAAGCAGAGCTTTAGTAGTCTTTCTACTGTAGTTAGTAATCATAAGGCTGTATATGATTATAGTGGAAAGAAAAGTCTAGTGTTGCATCCGAAACAGTTATTACAAAAGGCTATATACAGAAACAAATTCAATTGCATTAGCCCTACAGAACGTGATTTAAGGCGTTTTGCACAAAAGGTTTTGGGCTCTGTGAAACTTACCTCACAAATGTATCAATATTATTGTATATGTTTTTCTATTTCTGTCCATGGTACATTACTTTTCTGAAGTTATAAAACCATAAAGAATCTTTGCCTTGAAAGTTCAAACTCTGCCTTTCTACACTTCTCTCTCTCTGTATAAACACACATGGTCATATGCTGCTGAATACTGTATCTTTGTAAGGAGTGCTGGGAGATAGGAGAACTTGGGATTTTTCTTTAGCTTTCCTTTTTCCTGGAATTCTCCCCAAACACTGAGGCTGTACCATTTAGTTATAGGTATGATCTATAAACAGTATCTGCAGGTTAATTTTTTTTTTTCTTTCATGTCAGATCAGGCTGAAATGGTAAAATCAGTAGAAAATCAGGTTTATTATGATCTTTTCAATCCAACTCTATTTCTGTCTAAACCCAACTTGATTCTAAACCTGACTTGCAATCAAATATCACCCCATCAATTCACATTTTACTATGTTAAATACTAATCTAGAAATACAGCGTTAAAACTGGAGCTAACAATTTGCATGCTTTCAAGCAATGTTCCTATGCCTGGAGTCATAAAAGTTTAACAAGCAAGTATAAATATCAGTCAATACCCAAATCAAGATATCTGACCTACTTAAACAACACCTTTTCTTTGAATTTGAGAAATGTAACAAAATTGATAGTGGAAATGAAATGATATTGCTCATCAGCAAAACAAAGTAACCTGGAAGGAGTCTGTCCATCAGCTTATGTAGTTCGATATCCCTGAACAACTTAATTCTTAATTTGTAAATTTGTGTTCAGATTAGGTAAAAGTGGAAAACAAGTTTTTGAACAGTCTGGAGATGCAAATGCTCCTTTTTTTGCCCCTCAAATACACATACATATTCAGAAATTACTCACAAAGTATCCCTGTAGCCTCAAAATCAACTAAAGCATAAAGCTTAAATCTGGACTCTTCTGACCTCTCTTTGGGCAGATTTTAAAGAGTGATCATCACACTGCAGCTCTTATAAGCAGACTAATACTGACCAACTACTTAAACTTACTCTCTGTTATCTAAAGACTGAAAAAGTTAATTCATAGTTGGGTTACAAGCATATAATGTAACATACATATAGCCAATGTGAAAGCAAATCAAATGAAGCCCAGAATGTTAAAATAAAATAAGAAGAAAGAATCCAACACCAAACCTCAAAAACAGTAAACTACAGAACTGTTTCCTGATGTTGTTACATGTTCAATTAATCTGACTATAGAAAATTCACAAATTCTTGGCCATTTGCCTTGCTGGCTCATCAGCAGGGCAGAAATAACAAAACAGAAGCTATATGCCACAGTTACAAGGAAGAAACAGAATTTTGCCACAACTGAATGGATAAGACAACATGTAGTCTGTAAACTCTAATTATGCATGAGATGGAAAAAGAGTCTTCAATATTTATGTCATATGATGATGAACATACACCCAGCAGAGCATGTTTAGAATAGAGAATAAAAGCTAAAGGTGAGGTCTGATAAACATGGGAAAAAACTCCAAAACAAGTGGACCGAATCTCTTTGTTGCTACAAACTTTGGAAAGGGAAGAATTAGTGCTATAAAATCCACAGAGATTTAGGAAGACGAGATAGAAAATCAAGTGAGCTAAAATTTACTGAAAAGGAAGTTCAACCTGGAGAAGAAAATGGTCACAGGGACACAGGAGAATCAAAGACAAGCATGATGTCTAGTACACAGGAAGAGAGCCAAACAGGAAGTTTGGTTAGAAATGTCTGTCATGAGGAAACATGAATTTGCCAAAAAAGCATTTTTTTTTCCTGCAATGAATTAGATTTGGGGAAATATTCACTATGAAACATTTTTTCAGGCCCAGGAAAGTACTTTGAGTTGAGGAATGAGGAGATGAGGGAGAAGAAAGAGCACAGTCTATCTGAAGCCTGGTGTTCATTGGGAGAACCCTACAAAACTTTGGCTGAATGACTAGAGCAAGGCCCCCATGAGTGATGTTTTCAAACTTGAGAATAAAATCCACTAGATGAATAGTGGAATCAAGTCACTTTTGTGAGAGATGCAAAAGCCTTTTTTTCCTAAATAATGTATATTTTTGGGAAAAAAATTACTTGCACATAGATATCTGGTTTAGGTAGCAAGCTCTTCCTCAGACGTTGAAAGATACAGAATTAGCCAGTGTACCTGGAAACTGAGAGAAAGGAGCCTTGCAGAAGACTACAGAAACACCACTGACCTGTGAAGCAATATCTGGGCATTTTCTATGTCTATGAGTGGAGGGTTGTAATTAGATTACACAGAAAATTCATAGACAGAGGTTGAAAGGAAGTGCTGGACAACTGTGAGGAGCAACAGCTGTCCCTCATGATTGTATTGTTAACCCTCCACAGTCGTAATATATGCTTACTCTCACTGTGAATTATTGCTCCTATCACTCATTCCTCAGTTGTCTCTTTAACCACATATAAAAGAACAAACTCCACTGTTGGCAGGGATGGGATGCTCCTTGCTTCAGGTAGGATCTGCATGGGAGCTCAGCAGAGCCCTGGATAGGTATAAAAACATCACTGGGTTTTGAGAGCACAACTGTCTAAATGATTAGCCTCTCATTTTGAGGAAGACAAATTTATTTCCAATGTCATCCACACCTGGAATTGAAAGACATACACTTTGTAGTTTTTTCAAGGAAGAAAATCATACTGATTTCTATTTTAGAGGAACTATATTTGTCTTCTCTGAAAATTTGGCTTTAAAAGGTCCTCAGAGGTAGTGACAGGTGCTACCCCAGTATAAGTAAGACAAATAGTTGCCATTCTGTAGCTCTTTTTTTGCTAATGATGAATGCCTACTCCCTTTCCCTATTGCTTCTCAAGGAAAAAGACAGCTTGTTTTGGCAATGCATCTGTTTTGATTGAATAAACAAATGATACCACTAGATACTGCTTTGTGCTTCAAGTATTAAGTCTCACAAATTTCTTGGTGTCAGTATAAAGAAGAGGGAAAAAAAATTCAGTACACCATGAGAGAAAAGCTATCATGGGTATTACACTGTTAAGTATCAATGATACATAATTAAAATAAAGGTGAAATGAGACCTGATTGAAATACAGACCCACTTTCTTGATTTTTTTTTTTTCAACCCTGTAGACTTTTAGCTATGGACAAATCTTTGTGACTTTCTTTAGCTTCTGGATAGCCCAGAGAGCTCAGCTGTGGGAAAGCTGGGCAGGAAAATTGTGATTGCTTGGGATAAAAGTTTGGAAACTCACACATGGGGATGCTAATGTCACCTCTTTTATGGACAACATTGCTCTGTTATTGAGAGTCAGAAAAAAATAAAGTATGATCAGCTTCCAGGAAAAAAAGACTTTCTTTTTTTCCCCTTCTTGATTATAGTAAAAATCCTTGTTAATGGCAAAGCTCTCACTTGCTTTGCCACAGGGACAGAATTTCACAGTGATGCAATGCACAGTTTTGTTATATGATCATATAGGATGCACAATTAGAACTGTAAACTGTGTAGTCAGTTTAGTAGAAAGAATAGTAAGTACTGTAAGTGAATCCTTCATATTATGCTGGCAAGTTAGCCTAAAATGTTTGATCATCTTGGTCAGCAGATTTGAATAGGACAGACTGCTGGAAAATGTTCTGACTTAATGAATTTGAGACCATCTCTCTTCTCAGATGTGAGAATTTTCTTTTAAAGATCAAAGTTCTTGGTTCTCCATTAGGTCTTCTTATTCCTGTTTACAAGATGAGAACATGGTTACTATTATGTTGTTTATCTTTCATGTACCCTATTACCATGGTACTCTGGCCTCTGCAATTGTTTTATCAAAACCTGGTCATAATTACACCTTAATATGATCCTCATGGTCTATGTGAGTAGCTGTAATGGAAACATTGCCCTGTTCAGTGCATTACCTGCCCTAATTTTCTTGGAGGTAGGCATTGCTGTGTCTATTATGCTTTGACAACATATTCTCAGCCTTACAGCTAAGGACTTAGCCTTTGTTGAATTTGCCTTTGAAATTCTCTTTTTTTTTTTTTTTCCAAGTCTGTGTAATATTCCACTGTTGTTAACTCTTATCAATAGGAGGTTTAAACATTTATGGGTTAATATAGTTAACATAGCTTTGTGGTCTTTTAAATGTAGATTTCTGCTTAATATCTGAAGTCTGCTCAGACATTTGTATTAATAATGCAATCTATAGAAAACTGATTTTTTTTCAGTGAGGTAATACTAAATTTTAATGGATTATTTTTGGGAATAAATTAAAAACAAACCCCACAACTTGCATAAGTGCCATAATTTATTTTTCATGTTGAAATTATAAAAGTCTTGGTGAATTAGTCATATTTGATAATGATTCAGAGTTGGTTCATAAACTGAAGGCAAATGCTCCCTGCTGAGACACTGTATGTGCAGCCCACCTCCCAAGAACATCTCTAACTCATAGTCATTTTCCATGGAAGCAGCTCAGACTGATTCACACATCTGTGGGAATCATTCTTACTAAAAATCCTATGGAATTGGGATAATTTGTATGGCTGAGACTCACATTTTGGGAGCCTTCCACAGCCAGAGCTTTGTGATGCCTCTCAGGGAACTGGGACAGATCAGTATTTACCAGAACACTGAGGCACAGGTTTCCTCTCCTCCTCCTCTTTAGCTGGAAATCTGTACCCTCCTTTTTTCTTTTTTAATTTTTTGTTTCTGTGCTTTTTAGAAATGCCTAAGTTTAGCCAGAGTTCAGGTAGTCTGCACTGCAGTTGAAGGTAGTCTGCACTGCAGCTGAAGGTAGCCTGCACTGCAGTTACAGTAGCGTGTACTGAGTCATCACTAGAAAACTTTGTAGTACACTGAACACTAAAAATTTGGGGACCATGCAAAACCAATTTAATTAATATTAAAATGCAGATCTTCATAGGGGTCTGCAGCACTTCTTATGTTATTAATGGCACAAAATTTTTTTAACAGCCACCATTTTAAATGAACATAAAATGACAATAACTTCTGGATGGCAGAGCATGAAGGGTTTACATAACCAAAGGATTTTTTCCTTAAGACTTAGATTCTCCTTCTTGAACAGGTAATTGCCTTCTTTATCGTTTCTTACTTTACTGCCTGCTAACAGAAGAGAAATATTTAAATTGTGGCACACACAAAAAATACCTTAGAAGAAGAGATATTGGATGTAAAGGAAGTGCAAATAGAAACACTGGAAATTATGTAAATTCTCACATTTATGAACATGACTGCTTTTTCTTTTCTTTCCTTCATTCCCAATTTCATTTGCCCTGTATATTTAATAGCTCTCTTAATCTCAGAAAAGTACAATCTATGAAGAAAGCATTCAACCTTTAGGGACTATTAAAGAAATGTATGTCTAATGCCTCATGCAAAGGCATTTCCATCTCCTGACAAGACATCATGATGCATAGCAGCAAAATAACAGGAGAAATAACAGGGGAGGCATACATCTCTGGTAGAACTCTCACAAGACAATCACATTTTTGGCTAGGATTAGTCTAGTTTGCTGTTTCACTGGAAGTTTGTGGTCCAAGAAGAACAGGGCCTGTTCTTCAGCAAACCCTTTATCTCTTAGGGTTCCCTCTTACTCCTAGCCTACAAGTCAATGGGGTCTACAAACAAGTAAGTGCACCCTGGACACTCAGTTTGTTTGCACCAGCTGAAAACACTCATCAGATCACCCAAGTCTAGCATGAATACCCTAGAAGCCTAATCAGCAGTATGGAGCAGGTACAAGAGAGGACTTGCCTCTGAGGGCTTGGACTTCATTACCTGTCACTAAGCTTCCAGAGTCAGAATAATCAGATGAAAACAGTATCAGTTATCACTGAATAAATACACAGTGAGATAAATCAAAATGGTACTGAACTTATTCTGAAACAAAGTTGTTGAGGAAAAGTGTATAAAGGATGTGTGTATGGGTAGAAAGAGATGGACCAGTGGAGAGTTTTAAAGGGCTCTCCTTGCAGAAAGCTGCATGTGCAAGTTCAGGACCAAACAGGCCCTGCTTTGTACCTGCTATACCAGGGTCAAGGAACAAGCCTGTGAGAATTGACTTAAACTCTGCTGTTTAACTTCCTGAAGACACTAAATTCTGAATGACAAGGTCCGCTCTAGAGGGAGGCATCAGAGAAGCAGGAAGCATTGCTATGACTGGTGTAAGACATGTGTGATCTGAACAACTAGCCAGCAGCTCCTGCACACTAGGTGAGGCCCAGAAGAATGGATCATTGTACTTTGAAGGAAACAAACAAATGGGGGAAAAAAAAGAATGGGATACAAGTGGCTCAAAACCTATTTTTTTTTCTTTTTTGTTATTAAACATACTATATAGACAGTTTATAAATATTTTTTTGGTAAAAGTGCTTAAATATACTTTATCCTAACGTGCTGTGTGTTTTCTACATAAATTTCACACCTAAATCGATAGCTAATTATAATTTGTCAAGAATAAGAGATTGCAAGGGATATGATCTACCTGCTCTGCTGTAAATATTGTGATGTGGTTGGCTGGCTTAACTGCGTAACCACAATTTGTCTACACCATTTCCAGAGTCATTGTACAAATGAGGAAATACATTTCTGGGGAATAATTCCAACACCATGCAGAATTGTACCAGAAGCTGTTTGCCTGTGGCTGATAGAAGAGGGAAAGTTTTGATGTCTCATTGTTGACACTCATTTGTTCAGGATTTAAACAGCTTCCATCTTGGTTCTTACAATCAGGTGCAAATTAGGGAAACTCCATCCAGGACCATGGTCATTTAGGCAATGACTATTAAAGCAATGTATCTTTGAAGAATCTGAGAGTACAATTGCCATCACAAATAACATCCATGTCCTTATCTAGGCCTATCATGTGAACTTATATGCCCCTCACGAATACACACAAGAGAGGCTTTCTCCCCTACACCCTGCAAACCTGTTAATAAATGGACAACTGGATATGTAAAAAATTATCTTTGATTTTTCTGCTCACCAGTCATTAAAGGGTTACTATTCAGAGCAGCACAAAAAGAGAAGAGCTGGTTGACCAAACATTTTTTTTTCTTACAAAGAAGAGTCAACCCTGAGCTTGTAATTAAGAAGTTAAAATCTGTGATTTGTATATATTTATATATATATATATATAAAAATAGATGATCATACTAAGACTAAAAAAGTGAAAGAAATTTCCATGTCAGTACTATGTATTTGTCTGTTCCAGAATTCTGTGGGAGAAATCTTTGTGACATTGAAATTAATGGATATGAAAGATGTAGTTAGGTGTGAAACACACTATTGATCTGGTTGCTGTTAGTCCATTAGAGAATTGCTGTTTTGGTAGGATAATGAACACAGTAGCAGAAAGTCCTAATCGATGTCAGAACAGTGACAAAAGGAAAGAGATTATATCACAAGAGATTATTTTCTGTCTGAATCCTTGAGCAGAGACTTGTCAGGAGTGTTGTTTAGCATTACCACCACAGCTGATGGTGAGCTAAGTGGAAATCTGTGCCAATTGGATAACATGGATAAATACTAAAAGAAGCTAGGTGAAATTGTGCTACTACTTAACTTTTTACTGGGCATTAAGATTTAAATCCTAAACAACTGTAACATGGCATTCTGAAGCTAGTGGAGTTACTATCATACTAAAAGATAAGCTTGTTTTTCAGCTTCTTTACCTTCATACCAATCTGATGTGGTTGGTAGATGGAGTGCAAGACATTCATTGTGTTGGAAAAAAAATCCAGACTTCCTCCCTATAGCAATGATCATTCTGATGACCTGAATCATCCTACAGAAGTTCCTAAAGGAAACCTGGCTGTCAGTGAATAACAGTTGCATTTTTTTTTGTTTTGTTTTCCTTTCTTGTCTTTTTTTTTTTGTTTGTTTGCTTGTTTGTTTTGTTGATACTCTGTTGAAATGCAGCAGCCTTGAGTCAGGCCTGATTCAGAAAGAGAATGGTTTTCTTGGTTTCTTCTCCCTTGTTTGTTTTTTTCTCATTAGGGAAAAAACACACACTGTAAGATCCTTTTTTTACTTTTGCAGCATAAAAGGAAGTGAAGCTCAGAAAGTCTATTGTAATAAAGGTTTGAGAAAGAATTCTCTCACGAGTGGATATCATCTTCAGAGATATCTGAAAAAAAGCAGGAAGCAGTTTAGTCTGGTACCTGGTACTCTTTGGGAAAACAAAAAAGGGAAGCAGGTTGCAGTACTGCTCTCTTGTAGAAAACTGCAAGTGTTTGTGGCATGGTCCATTGTCCAAGAGTATAAGAAAAGAAGAAAGTTGGCTGTTTCTGTAGCTAAAACACAGTTTCTTTGACCAGATCCAGGATTATCTCCACTGTCTCTGCAGTACAAGACTGATGATGATGATGAACAATGTCTGCAGTGACCAGCCAGGCTGTGTGGCTGAAGCTTCCACTTCCCTTCTGTCAGAATCAACTGGTGGTGCTTCAGTGGTGATGAAGTCGAACTCGGTGGGACAGATGTCATCTGTACAGCCACTTCCGCTGCCTGAGCCACTGGTTTCATCACCTGGCAGAAAGAAACAATGGAAACAGTATGAGTTGTTTCTTTGGTACACAAGTTACAAAGCTCGTCCCTTCTCTCTATTCCCATTCCGCCCAACACTCTGGTAGGGCTGAAATTTTGGGAAGGGGGACATGTTGGTGGTGCTAACTTTCCTTTAGTAAAGAAACCAAATGAAAGCCACTGTGATTTAATTAGGTGATTAAATGCTCTTCTGATAAAGGAGTGGACTGCTGGCACTACAGAAAGCCCTCAGAATCTTGATGCATTTGACGTGAAGATAAGCAAGAAAGGCAAAAGAAACAAAAATATAACTGGAATTTTGCAGGACAGAAAAAGACTTTAAAATGTAGCACAGAGTGCAAAGACCAAAAAAAGCCATTGCAATGGAACCAATTTATAAATGTACTCCAAAACCATACTTATTTTATGACAGTTAATGATTTCTTACTTGTATCCTGGAAGTTGACATCATTTCCATTATACGCGTTCTTCAGTTTGTTAGTCATGACACGTAAGGCCATGATTTGCTGTCTGATGAAGGTGTCTGGCCTTGTGATGTCCACATCTACTTCTGGATTGTTAATCTGATTGGTCAAGCCATCATTCATAATCTCAGGCAAGTATCTATATAGCAGGATGAAGGATTAGTTTAAAACACAGTAAATTTCTGAAATAAAAGTCTGTGTAGTAAATGTTCTGCTAAGCAATTTGACACTGATAGCGATGAGACACTTCTTAAACAGCTCCAGTGAAACCATTTAAAAAATATGGTTTTTAATTTTACAGACTCCAAAGGATCTTTTTAGTAGCTCAGCTGCACGGGGAGCAGAAAAGATTTAAGCTCTCCAACTTCCTAACTCTCTACATACTCCTCAGCAAGTGTGCTGGTTCTGTGAACTATGGAAGAAGTTTACCAGCCAGCAGTAAGTCACTGCATGTTGAGAACCTCTGCTGATAGGAATGGTTGCACACCAAATTAAGCATCTAACAGTGCATGGTTATGTTTTTATTTCTTTTTAAAAAATATGGACTCCATTGTTATATATAGCCTATTTGTTCTGAGATAATTTAGAAGACTGTCCTGAAGAATTATGGCTCTCCTTGTTTAAAGGAAGCACTTAATTTTTTTTCTCCAAAAACCCTGTTCACACCACTGTGAACATCCACAGCCTATTCAACATGTAGGCCCATAAACAGTGTCTTGAGTTTACTACACTCTAGTGTGGTCTTTGTTTTGGTCCTTATTCCTTACAAACATGCTATACTTGCATCTCTTGTCCTATGTGCACAATATAGGTAAGGTATGGCATTTCCTATTCATCCACACATCTGAATTCTTTATTCAGGCTCTTAGCTTATAATTTCTTGATTAGTGCAGCATTCCCTTGGTAAATGCAGTATTAGGTTGCTCAGGGGCAGCAAGTGTGCTTTTAGAGGTATCTACCCTACAGTAAAGCATTTGACACTGTCTCCCACAGCATCCTTGAAGCTAAACTGAGGCAGTGTGGTCTGGATGATTAGGTAGTGAGGTGGATTGAGAACTTGTTGAAGAAAAGAAGTCAGAGAGTTGTGGTCAGTGGGATGGAGTCCAGTTGGAGGCCTGTATCTAGTAGAGTCCCTCAGGGGTCAGTAGTGGGACCAGTACTGTTCAATATATTCATCAATGACCTGGATGAGGGCACAGAGAGCACTGTCAGCAAGTTTGCTGATGACACCAAACTGCGTGGAGTGGCTGAGACATGAGAGGGTTGTGCTGCCATTCAGTGAGACTTGGACAGTCTGCAGAGCTGGGTAGGGAGAAATGTAATGAAATTCAACAAAGGCAAGTGTAGAGTCTTGCACCTATGAAAGAACAACCCCATGTACCAGTATAGGTTGGGGACTGATCTGTTGGAGAGCAGTGAAGGGGAAAAGGACCTGGGGGTCCTAGTGAATAGAAGGTTGGCCAGAAGTCAGCAATGTGCTCTTGTGGCCAAGAAGGTCAATGCCATTCTGGGGTGTATTAGAAGGGGTGTGGTTAGTAGGTCAAGAGAGGTTCTCTTCCCCCTCTACTCTGCCCTGGTGAGGCTGCATCTGGAATATTGTGTCCAGTTCTGGGCCCCTCAGTTTAAGAAGGACAGGAAGCTGCTTGAGAAAGTCCAGTGCAGAGCCACAAAAATGACTAAAGGAGTGGAACATCTTCCTTATGAGGAGAGACTGAGGGAGCTGGGGCTCTTTAGCTTGGAGGAGACTAAGGGGTGACCTCATTCGTGTTCATAAATACATAAAGGGTGAGTGTGAAGAGGACGGATCCAGGCTCTTCTTGGTGATGCCCAACAGGACAAGGGGCAATGGGTGGAAATATTTTTTCCACTATGAGGGTGATGGAACACTGAAACAGGCTGCCCAGGGGGGTTGTGGAGTCCCCTTCTCTGGATATATTCCAAACCCACCTGGATGCATTCCTGTGTGATCTGGTATAAGTGATCCTGCTCTGGCAGGGGGGTTGGACTAGATGATCTTTCGAGGTCCCTTCCAACCCCTAACATGCTGTGAAAACCCAGTCCATATCTTCAATCATTCTACTATGTAAGCCTTGCTCATTTTCTGTTAAAGATGCACGCTTTGTCATCTGTGGCTCTCTGTCTTCAGGAAACTCTCCCTTCAGACATCTGCAAAGCTACCTTTTCTCCTGCTTTGCATCCTTGTTAAAAATTGTGTCTCACAGCTGCTAGGCTGATGAAGGGCTGACATTATCTCTCTGTGCTGGCATGGTATCCTGAGCAAATAATGTAGCAAGGCTTTCCTGTTCTCTCTCATCTGCCTTTATTTACTATCTTTGTCTCTCATTTAGACTGAAAGGGATTTGGGGCAGATCTACTTTTTTTTCTCATGTTTCTGATCACAATATGATCTATTTTGCAATTAGTTTGGATAGCAGGTTGTCCTACTGACACTTGTGGAACTCCTCGTGCGGGTATGTGCTCAGCCAGTAATGCTGGCACAGTATAGCCTGCTAGTGGCCAACTTTCATGATGCCAAATATAGTTTAAGAGTATTTCACTTCAGTCTCATTTGTGCCAGCCCAATTCTCTCAATATTCAAATTTGGCATTGGTACCAGTGTTACGTTCATATTGGTCTGGAAAATAAATACATCCCTTAGCAATAAATGTGAAATTAAGGGAGGAGAAAGGACTTTCTCTGCTGAAGTCATGATTATGAGAAAATAAGTTTTATACTCCTTCTGGAGGTTCACAAAATCATGACTGCTTTACTGCACCAGGGTTGGGTTTAGTCTCCTGTAAAAAGTCTTCATTTTGCAAGATGAGATTCATTTGTCATCAGTGCCCTTTGAAAGCTTACACGAGAATAATCCCAGGGGAGTGTGAACATATAAGAACAAAACATGCTTGCCAGAAATATCCAGCCTCAAATTGCATTTGTTTCACTAGCTGTTCTTTCACTAGCACCATAATGAGAAATAACAATGCTGTAGAGGTACCATCCAGACTCCTGTGGTACAGGCTTAACTACTGTGAGAATACACCTCCCTTAGTACAGAGAACTGCAGACTGCAGTGTTATGAATCACCCAAGATAGAAATTGGAAATAATTCTGAAGAGCTGCCTGGAGGCAGGTGGACGGAGACCTTGGCACACTGGGAAGCTCTGGGCTGCAAAGGAACAGCACCTCCATCTGTCACACGTCTCCTCAAATGAAATGGCTGCTGTAGATGAATTACTCAGCCTAGAAGTAAATCAGCAATATCAAAGTGCAGTTGATTAAAAAAAGTGAGACTGTGAGAATTGCCCTACTGGCTCTGAAAGGATGTCCATCTTGCCTGGTATCTTGTCCATGACAATGGCCATATCTGTTAGTGTCTAGCGATCATGTCAACTGCTTTCCTCACTTATGAAGGGTTAGCTGTTCTTTATTGCAGGCCATCCATGAGAAGCTCTGGATAGCTCCACTTGACAGCTCACAGGCTTTCTTTGATGGATTTGTGTTTGATTTGGTCTTATTGTCAGTAATAAAAGAAGAACATACTGAGTTCTCAATGCAGTTTTATATGGACACAATATGAGTTAGTTTGGAGAAGTGAAGCAATTAGCATTGCTATCATGGAAGCACTTAACACCCCATGAGAACCATCTGATGCACCTCACCTAGAAGTGTAAGGGAGCCATACCAGATGTGGGGCGCAGGAAATCCATTAATTTAGGATGGGCTAAAAGCTAGGTGAATTCCCAGGTGAACAAACCTCTTGGCATTTAGGGCATAAGAGCAAAAGAATCAGAGAGGCTGAAGGTTCATCTGTGGGTTTACATTGTTACCCAAACTTGTATGTCTACGTGCAAGTGTCTGCATGCGAGCAGAGTCCCACTCTTGCCAGATGTAGTCAACACAAGATATGGTTAAAACCAGCCAGGATTTTATTCGTCAGTGGAACAGGGACATGCTGGAGTCCCATGTGCCTTTCTAGTTCATTAGATTTCATCTGCTGGGATTTATTTCCACAAACATAGACAACTGGTGCCATTTGAATGGTCTTGGTTATTCCTCCTCGTGTCATAACCAACCCTGAAAGGTGTGGCTTTCTGCATTATATCTACAGGCTCAGGCAGTTGAATTGAGACTTGAGTGCCACTTTAAGCCACCAGGTTGTATGCTGCTTGGTATCCTGCTGCCACTCCAGTAGGGTTTGAATATCCTATAGGTCCAGTGCCTTATTTGCTAACTCCAGAAAGGTGTCCTGACTATTTAGATCTTTTCACATAGCAGTAGATAAGTGTGTTTAGGCAGCAGAAAACTGTCTCATTGACTACACTGACTGGATATTGGGGCTCTCTTCAGGCATCTTGACACTGGTGAGTTTTAGAAAGCTCATGCAGTTCTAGGCCAGCTTCTGGTCCAGATGGGAGATAGTGTCCTGTGTCATACTCATATCAGACCTTCCAGCATCTCAAATTACTGTATTCTCACATGGGCAATAAGAGTGACACCCACAGGCATTTATATTTAAGTGCATGGATTTACATATCTGCATGTGAAGATGGATTCTGCCCTCAGTACTGAACTAGGTCACTTGCTTTCTCATTCTGCTTTCTATACTGAATGTAAATATCTTTGAATTGTTTTCCTTCCTTTAAAGCACTGGCACAGATACGGGAACAGTCAGGCCAAGGTGTTTTGTGAGTGGCAGCCTCTGAGAGGCAGCCTGGCATGTGTTCTGACAAAAGCATTTTGTGTGGGGGGTAGGGTTAAATCACACTGAATTGGAATCCATGTCTTGGGACCATTTTTTGACAGAAGATTTTTTGCTGGCTGAGCAAAGTTGTTGAACACAGCTGCTTTTGCTGCAGTTCTCTGAGTGGAGACACCCCTGTGAATTTTAAGCTTTGCTGCTGGTTCTGCTGTCGTTAATGATCTCTTTGTAGGCCTGGCCGTTACAAGAACTGTATGCCCATTATAAACAAAAAGAAGAGAAATGCCAACCTGAATCAGTGTTTGTTCTCTGCATCCTCCTAGCAAACAAAAACAAAAACAAAAACAAAACCCAAAAAAACCCCAACAAAAAACACAGTTTCCTTATCCATCTGAGTGTGGAGAAGCTGAATAATGTGGTTTGTTTCCTGCTGTTTGCTCCTTGCTCAGCTATGTCAGGATTTTAGTGTAAATTGCAATGTTTTCTAAAATATTAATGCTTTCTGTTCCTCTTAACCTTTCTACAGTTCATGCTTGTCTCAGCAGACACAACAGAGATGTAAAGATGTCTTTTGGCACACCATAGCCACAAAACCTATTTAAAAGTACTTTTTTTTTTTTTTTTAATATCCAGTTAGTGTTCCAGGGTGTCTCCATCCTTTTCAAGTCTAAAAATGACTGACTAATCTTTCAGTTCATTTATATAAAGGTGGTAGCTATGAAAAGAAAAAATTGGCAAAAATAAAAAAAAAGGAAAAGGAAAAAATCTTCTAGCTTTTAAAAGACTTTAAAGGGCATCATTTTCCATATTTTGCTGCTGCAGCAGCTGCTTACAGTACGACTGGAGCATCCCACCTAGGCAGTACTGAAGTTTTTCTGGGTGCACAGAATCATAGGCAATAGAATACAAAATACAGCACAGGCTTACTTAGGCTGGGCTGGGGGTAGGCAATCACATCTGGTGCAGAAAAATAAGTGCAGTGGAAGATTGGCTTGTTTGGCTAACTAGATCACCTCATCCTATTCTGTTTGCTAAGGCGATAATCCCCACAGGATATTTTCAGGTTAGTTTTTCTTTTTTTTTCTGCTCCATCCTGAAGAAAGATTGAGGAGATAGAAAGAGAGGGAGAAAATGGCCCATTTGCCAGTTTGTTGGAAAGAAGAAGATGCAAAAATAAACTAGAGTCACCAACTATAGGCAGTTTACAAATGTATTGAGAAGTGGTTTATTCACACTTTGACTAGTGGTGCTAGATGGTTATCTTTACCTACCTCCACACAAAGGACATTCAGTTCTTTCTCACTGCAAAGCCTTCCAGGTCAGCAATGAGCTGCTTTCCCAGAGCAGGCATTGATGTGGTGAGTTTTTTTTTTTTTTTTCCACCAGAATTTCACCCTGGCTCTCTGCCAGGGAACAAGGCATTCCCATATATGTGGCAGAAGAAGAAAATTTCAGTCCAGCTGAGACTCTATCATGTGTTCATTTTGGTGGAATACCTTGTAGTTTTGAGCTAGGTGTTGAAAATTAGTGTTCATTTTCCCTTTTATTCCTTGCCTTTTGTTGTTGCTGCTTGTTTGTTTGTAATTACTGTCTATCTCATAATTCTATTCCTTCTTCATTGGACTTGAAGGAGTGATAGGCTCCTCATGGGAAAGAACACAGGTCTCATCTCTTCCATAGATTACAGCCTTCCAGGGCTAAGTTGTTAGTAAGTCTATAGTCTTGGAGAGTGTCAGCACTAGGATGATAATGCATGAGCACAATCTCTCACATGGTTTGGTTGAAATGAGTTGACTGAGTTGGTAGGAGTAATTCAAGGTTCGTCTCCTGACCAGCAGAGTGATTGTTTACTGTTCTCATTTTGGCAAAAGGCACTTATTCAAGGGTTAATACCTTGGATTCAGTTTAAGTCCTAAACCCTGAATTTCATAATTCTTGGGAAAATTCATTAACTTCTGGAGAATGTCTGTTAGTGAAGAGGTTATCAGACATTGTTAAGAATTTACTTGTCTATAGGACAGGAGCTAAACTTTTAAGGTTTGTGCTTATTGATAATTTTTGGGTCCTAAATATCTTTAAAAAATCTGTCTCTGTACATCTGGCAGAAGATATTAATTCTTTAAACATAAAATTATGTCCAAGTTCACTTGCAAATACAGATATGCTAAAGAAGTCCTGTTAGGCATCTCTCTAGAAGGTGCTTTGTCTGAAGTAGCTATTATTATTTTTTTTTAATGTGGATATTTATAAAAAAAGAGATTCATCCACCTAGTAAATGTTTACCCATTTCCACAGCACTTGGTTTCAACCTGACGTGACCTGATTAAAACCAGTATTCATATAAGATCAGCAACAAGCCAAGTGCACCTTTCCAAAATGCCAAATGGATGACTCTCTTACCCCATGATTATTCGTGAATTGGTGACCTTCATTTGGCAACCGAGTGTCACTCTAAATTAGTCATGGTAGCAAAGTGATATCTAGGGAGTGTAATAACCACAGGTGACCTTGCTGTAATGCCTCTCTCAGGAGAAAGCCTTGCTTTCATTTTCTGTGATCTCAGGTTTGTAACTCTTTTCCCCAGTAAAAGCAGCATTGAGAGGTGATGTGTAAAATTAAACATGAGGCATAAAGTCTCTCTGCAATTCAAAGTTTCTAATCCTTTAGAACACCACAGGATCTCGTAGAAAGCCAGCAACAGCCTCCTTTACCAACAGCAGCCAACAGCCTGTTCTCTTTTTACTAGTAATATTAAAATCTTTCCCCCTATTTTCCCTTTTCCCCTCTAATATTTATATAGTTTTATTATTTATATACATAGTCATGTTGTCTGGAATTTAAAATGTAGCTCCTCATATAGCACAGAGGTGCTTATGACACAAGCAGATATATGCATATTGGCCAGATTTTGCTACCCTTGTTCTTGTGAACCAGCATTTGATAGCAGACAGTAATCAGTATGATCAAGGAAGCATTTATATTTTCTCTTTATGCTGCCATAAATGTCCTTGCCCACCATCCAAGAGGTGATTTTGCATCTAAAGCTAGTTATTGTCAGTAGTATTTCCCATATTATTAAACATTGAAATTATTATTCAATAGCATTCAATAATAATTATTCAATGTTATGTCAGTATTATTATATACAGGTTGTGGCATTCTATGCTATCTCTGATTTATTACTATGCTCTCCACCTGAGGCATGTATTTGATTCTGTTATTAAGACTATGGGTATATATTTCCTCTGTGAACATATACAAAATAAAGGAGCAGTGGCTGGGCCTGCTGAAGCTGTGTTTTCAGGCGATGCTTTGAAACTATGATTCCACATCCAGTGAAATGACTGTGTTAAATTAATCGAGGAGATTATCAGCAGAAGATAGTTTTCTCTGTGGCTCCATAACATTAATCTCAGAAGGCATAATGAAAATAACCGGGCTTCTCATAAGATAAATATTACAAGAGAAGGATGAAAAACTGCATGCATAAAATGCACCTCTGTAGCTCCCAATAAATGTGCAAGTTATGCCAGACACTTCAGTGCAGGAGCCGAAGAAGCCTAAAAAGTATTGGCCTGATGTGGTATGAACACTCGCACTGATCATGGAAACCAAGAGGGATATTTAGCATGTTTGATTGCTCTTTTGTAGAAAAAGTAGCATGTATCTCTTATTAATGCATGCAGCCCACCAACAAGAAGAGATATAATACAGGCACATAAGCTGCACAATTTTATTTCTTGGCTTCACACCATTCTTTTGTGATGTGTCCTGTAATAGCCAGTCACTGCTCCTAGCTGTTCTTCTCAAGGTATTCTGGGGCTTACTCTGAATCTAGGACTTAGGAACTGAGATTTTCAATGGATTTGATCATGTGCATCTCAAAGTGGGTTAAATGGACTAGCAGCATCCCAAAGACCCATCTGCTTTTGTCTGTAGAATGAATTAGCATTTATTTAATTTTTAAATTGGCTTATTTTTGTATTCTGGATTAATATTTTATCATCAGGTAAAAGGAAAATAAAGATTCCAGTCCCTGAGGGGAGGCAGGATCACTGCTCTCCATATTCAGTACTCACCAGACACTCAAAAGTTTCTGCTTCTCCTGTCTTCCCCAACGCACAGGCTATGGCTGCAGACCTGAAACCTGATTGCCCCTGGCATGGTCCTAGCACCAATTTCCCTCTCTCTTAGCAGGGATAATCAGATCCTCTCCACTGTCAGCTGATGAACACACACTGGGACCTTTGGGGACACCTGCTCATCTGCCAGCTCCAGCCCTACCATAGCCTGAGCCAAGCAAACTTCAAAACTAAAACTCGTAGAAAACTCATCACAAGCAAGGTCAGATGACCACAGTATCTCTGATGAAGTAGCATAAGGTCAAGCCTTCTACACAAGACAAGTAGGAGTGTTACATTTATTCTCTGCTGGCTATTTTTCAGCATTTTTTTTTTTTTTTACTCAGAAAATAGCTCTAAGCTTTGCCATCCAATGGCAAATAAAGCTGAAATTCCAATTTCTGTTTCATCCCAGTATGACATCCCAAGAGTGCAATTGCTTCACAAGCTGTCAGTCCCAACACAGGGATGCTAAATGGAGCTAAAGAGCTCTTTGAAATCTCAGTATAAATTATCCTTCTGGAGCTGAACCAATGAACATTTCCTGTGTTCACATGCTGACATGCTGTGCACATTTACTCTGACTCAAACTCCAGCCTTTAGTGGCACCTTGACAATAAGTAATCTCAGCTGCAAGCTGTGTGTGGACAATTACTTTTTCTCTCCATTTTTGTTTCACTCTTATAAACAGTTTTGTGAAATACCCTCAGTTTCATGACTGTTTCAGGCCAGATAGGGATTTGAACAGAGTGTGGTGGAGAGGGGTCCACCTCACCTTGCCTTGGTGTGGCCGTTCCAGCAGTCCTCCTCGATTGATGGACCGGCTGTCACTTGCTCATCCTTGCAGATTGTGTAAGGTAATGTTGACCAGAACTTTTTAGAGAGCTTTAATTTTTCTTTAATGTCTGTTACCTGATAAGAGACAATGAGAGGGAAAATAGGTTAAAAACATCAGCTCTGCTAACTATCATGTTAAATAATAGGTTATTTAGTTCCATAATGGTAATGATGGTGAAGGTTAAAAGTGCGGAAGCTGCTAAAACCTGAATTTCTATATTTGCAAGCAAGGCACTCAGCATCTGGATTTGGAGGTCACAAAAAATCAGTCACCTTTTTCCACAGGCAAGCTATTAATAAAGGCATGATACATCTTGTTCTTTCTAGTTTCTATTTGTCTAAGGCGCTCTAAATATACATATTTCTGAGAAGTAATATACCTCACAGTCTGCTGAATGTAAATTCAGTTAAACAGTGTACATCAGATAAAATGTCTCACCCAACTTGGTCATGTCTTAGATAAATATTATATTTAGAGCTACACCCACAGGTTCTTAAAAATGGTGCAGTGCTGAGCTGATGTTGAACTGATTTAAGATAGGCAGGCTGCATGCATTGCAGTACATTTGGATCTCAGTAACAATGAGAAGTTTGTGTATATACATGCATGCAGAGACTACATCCATCTTTGCTGTGAGGTATAGATAAATCTCTGTGCTGGATACACCTTCAAGAAATCAAATAATGAAACAGTTTCTTTATGTTATAAACTCCTTGAACACTGGCATGATTCAGGCAGCGAGCAGGAACAAACTGCATTTCCAGCATCAACTTACTAAAGAATTGCTCTGGCTAAAATGTTATAAGTTCTTGTTTTGCTTTTGGTATACCAAAGTGGGAGGAAAAAAAATCTACAAGGATAGACAGAAAACACAACAAAGGACAGACTACAGAGGATGAATGGTGGCACTGTTGTTCTTATAGAAACAGATGCATTTCACATTAAGTTGTAATAGGATTTAGTGGAGCTTGTTGAATAGCTTTCAAAGGAAATTGCAGAGCTTTATTCTTTAAAAAAACAGAGAAATAAAAGCTCTCCATTCTTCCATTCAGTTTTGAGAGTGGCTTTTAGGTTGTTGAGGTACAATATTGTACTTGGCTATTTATCTCTTTTATCTTTTGTTCCGAAGACATGATAGCTCTAGAAGCAAATAGCCCACGCTGCTTTACCATGCTTAAACTCAGTGGAATATCACTTTATAAGCCAAGATATAGAAAAAGCCACGGATGTTGTTTCAGAAGCATTGTCCATATTTTCATCTATAAGAAATAAGTAGGACACTACACGGCTGCATGGGCTGTTGACAGTGTTTCTTGCCATGACAGACACCTTATAAATCTCCACACCCTTGGCAACCCCTAGTTGACTTTTTTTTTTTGTATGAGATACCAACAGCATTTGCAAGCCTTTAAAGTCTCAATAGGCAAAAGAATAAAGAGGGGTTTCACAACTCACACGCTGCACATACTACTCTTCAGAAACGTTCTGAAAATCAAAACGAGGACTCCCATACCCCAGTCACATCTGAAGATATTAAATTATATTTATATACTTTATATGTGCACTGCATATGGAAAACAAACCATCACATTTCCTGACAATAAACATTTTTTTGTTATTGGTGTTACAGAAACACATCTGGTAAAATAAGATGGTCTGACTTTACCCAGGATTGTTGGTAAATGACAGCTAATTAAATCTCACAGACATACCTCTGAGGTGTCACCTGCATTTTAGACCCTGGAGGGAAGGCAGACATTTGCATGACTCATGAAAAGCAGCAATAGGAAAAAGGACTACAGCTTAGTGAAAGGTTATCGGCCCTCTCTGGATGCCTCCAATTCAGGTGCATTTTGATGCTTTTTATCCCCCTCAAACGTTTCCCTTTATAGCTGTTTCCCAGTCACCACTGCATAATTTCGCCATCAAGCTTGAGGATTCAGCCTGAGAAGTCTCACTCTTTCCTGCTGTGTGACTGGATATCTGTTAACCCCCTCAGCTTTTGACAGTGGAGCTTACACAGCTACTTAAACAGTTCCTTGAACTTCACCTTGAAACAGTTTTTGTGGAAGTGCAGTGTGGTTCCTGATGGCATTAAAAGAGGAATTGCAAACATCGATTGATTCACCTCCTCTTTCAGGGAGTAGCCTGATGGTTGTGTTCGGTTCTGATGAACATTGGGGCAAACAATAAGTTTAGAGTACTCTTAATATAACTTTAAATGTGGAATAGAATTAGGTGAGGTAATGCCTGCCATGACATGTAAAACCTTTACCTGTGGATACCTGGTGTCTTCAGTTCAGGGATCTTCTTAAGAATGACCGCAGAAAGTCTCTTGTTACTGTATGTGGTTATGCATATCCCTTTGTACTTTGTTTTAATCACAGTCAGCATTCAAAAAATACGTACCAGATGTACAGTCCCTTGTAAGCAAGATAAAAACCCTTAAGGATTCAGTTAACGTTGCTTGCTTGTGGTTTACAAATTTAGACTACTGTATCCCTCTAGTGACCTGTGGCCTTGTAAGTGATTCTTTGATATTTCCTATTCTTTGAATCAAAGATTAACTTTTAAGCTTGGTTAGACTTCTGTGGAAACATTCAAACACAAGACATTGGTGTTTTACATATTTCTTTTCCACTTTCTCTAACAGAGATTTATTTGGATTAAGACAGCTGGATCTCTGACTGTAGTTAGCCTGACTTTCCCCAGCTATCTTCCTGATGTAGCCCTCATATTGTACTGAATTACTTTTTTTTCCCCAGCTACTTTGAAGGTGCTAAATTTGTTTTGAATTGCAATACTTTCTCACAAGACAAAAGGATATATCAACAGCCAAAGAAAGAGCTACATTTTAAAATTTATTCATGGATATATAGAAATGGATATTAAAATTACTTGGACTTCATCTATAATTGCTAATAGAAGAAAGGCATTATTATGTAGGCAAGAAAAAGCAAACATTTGTCCTTCCAAAGAGCAATTCATATCCAGAGTTATGGAAATGGTATAGCTGCATGCTCTACATGAAAAATTTTCTTATTTCTGCCACTGACTTCTTATGTGACCAAGGCAGTTGCATATGTCATGCAATTCCTCAGCAGAACTTGGAACAGCACCCATGAGCTCAGTTCCCATCCTACCAGCATGGGCGCAATTATAAGCTGGTAAATTAAGCTGACCAATGTTTCTGTCTTCTTTACTCACCTTGCACTCCAAAGTAAGGAAGTGAGCTAAAAAGCAAGCCCATCATTTTAGCAGGAATCAGACCTTAGCATGCCTTATTTTAATTCAGGACAATCAAAAGACTCACCAGGATAATTCAAGAAAGCACTGAAAATACCATGCAAAACTAACAGTGATATGACTGCATTTTATAAGGCATAGAAGATAACAGAAAGAGGTTCGCTTGTGAAGTGGGCAGCCAATTGCCCA
Source organism: Indicator indicator (assembly GCF_027791375.1). Taxonomy (NCBI): domain Eukaryota; kingdom Metazoa; phylum Chordata; class Aves; order Piciformes; family Indicatoridae; genus Indicator; species Indicator indicator. Next base: position 55,706,934 of record NC_072010.1, on the reverse strand, counting down.
TGGACTCCATTTTGGTTTAAAGTGATGGAAACACACTTCTTTAGCAGTGGGATAATGTGGGCTCAGAAGCAATGGGGGTGGGGGTGGTGTGGAGAGGGGGGAGACAAAAAGCAAATTTTAAAGGTGAGTGCCTTAATATAGTTTTAAAAAGGCAAGTTTCCTTTCCCCTTGCTCCTCCCCTCCCAAGTCCTCACCTGGCAAGTCCATCTCATAGTCCAGATTTGTCATCCCTACCAATATAATCCAGATAGAGAAATATCAGAAGATGCTAAAATAGTGTTTAAGGATGGTGGAATGTGCTCAAAATGGACTCAGGTTCAGTGCAATAAATAAAATAAAAATATATGGAACCTTGATTGTCCCAAGAAGTAAGAGTTATTATTAATAATTTATTTTCTTTTTTATTCTGCAAGCTGTGAAGATTTTCCTTTCAAAAAAATACAAGCAGAGTATTCAGCTTGCTTTTCTGTCAATGTCTTGCCCTAGGGATGTTCAGCAATGCCTCAATGCAAAGTTGCACTGAGATTTGAGCCTTTATGCTTTATGTGCAGAGGTTTCCAGCTGCTTACCGGGTGTTGGTTCTTTGGTGTAGGGGGTGCCATTCTGAGTGATGTACCATCGATTGGGTCATGGTGGTGTAGCCAGTTGGAAGATGTTTCCAGTGGATGTTTGCAATGAGGTGTTCTAATTCCACGTACTTCAGGCAGCTATGTAAAGTGTGTTCTACTGGTGTGTAGAACTAACAGAACAGCTACAGACAGTGAGTAGAAAGAGCCTTGGGGTTTTCCCTTACAGAACAGATGTGAAAGTAGCCATTTCAAGCCACCTCCCTGTTTGTACAGTTTATTCGGTCACATACTCCTTTGCCCTTTAATCACAAGCGACATTTAACTAAACCCACTTCTTCATGCTGCATAATTTCCAGGAGAAAATGAAGAAAGATTTTTCTACAGCCTGCTCCTTTTTTTCTCCTGGATGTGTCTAACATACCTAGCACCCTTTCAGTCTTCATTAAAAATTATGTAGACCTTGCATAATGATGGGCATCTTGACAACATATTTAACACTTGAGCCTGAGCCATGTGTGGGATCATGAATAGTATGCCCTTTGTCATGGGCATGGATGGCCATATAGGAAGAAAAAGTGATCTGATTTGTGTTATTCCCTACCAGCAGAAAACTGCATTGGGCTTTCATACATTGATCATTATTTATTTATGTCCATTAGGGACCTAATCTCAAAGCATCCTGAGACTAATGGCCAACAATGTGTTTTAAAGGACTAGGTCAGTAAGCACGTATCACATGCTGTTTCTAACTGGTTGTTACGTTTATGTCCCTGATATATGAGTGTCACAGGCAGGACAAGAAGCATATGTCACAAGCAGTTCAGTATAAGACATCTGGGTATCCTAATTGACTCACAGTTTTCCTAGTAAACTGAGTTTAATGAAAAGCAGTTAATTCAGACCCCTAAGTTTTAGGGGCTGCCCTTTGAGAAAGATGTGTCTCCTGTGTGTCCTTTGTTGCGTCTGCCATTTTCATATAGATATCTCAGAGGCACTAGGGTCTTCTGCAAGCAACTGAACTGGGCTTTCTCCATCTCACCTAGGTGTTTAAATTCAGCTAAAGAGGACGTCTTTCTCACTCTCAGTGGTTTTTTAAAGGCACCTTCATTTCTCCAGTGATTAGATACAGGGAGCTCAAGCACATATTTTTGTTTAGAACAGCTCATTAGGTGCCCAAAATTTCAATGCACATTAGGCACCTCAGGGAAGGTGACTTGTTCGATTTGGAATAAGCGAAGCAGAACTTTATTTGCTCTATATGGAGATTATTTTTTCATACATTATACATTTCCACACTTTCTCACAAAATAAATTTAAATGCCAAGCAGCTGCCGGAGCACTACGTGCTTGATCACAGATTATTTTTCAGCCTTTTAAAAAGTGAAGTGTACAGGGCACAGATTCGGTGGGGTTTGAGCCTCGCGTTGCTTTAGCAGCTGCAGCGCCCCTTGGCTCTGGAGGTTCCTGGAGATGGCAGTGTTGCTCAGCTTTTGCGCCGCTGCCAGCCCCACCGCCGCACACCCGCAGTGTTTCCCAGGGAGTAAGACCGTAGATTGTTCTGCTGAATATAAAACTGACAACCCTGTTATTTTAAACTCGAAAGTGACAGGCTGTTATTTTAATGAGGTCTGCCAGTGCCAAGGTTAACCAAAGCTTTATTTCCCCTACAAAACGTTAAGGCTGTGGTTCTAAAGAGGGGGCTGTGAAATTTTATGGTTATTGATACTTTCTTAGTGCAAATAAGTTCGGAGAATTTCACCCTTATTGCGCTACAAATGCTCTTTGGTTTTCTGCCTCTCTAGGTTTATTACTTTTTTTTTTTTCCTTAAATTTGACTTTCTGACTTTAAATGATCCAGAGCTCTGCCAATAACTGCCTGCTTGTGATTCATGTTTCTGCACAGAAAAGCAGATGACAGCTCTTCTAATCAAGAACTAACGCCGAGTCCCAGTTATAAAGCACAAACGGGCGCCTGGGTAATTTGTGAAATAAAACAAATGAGCTAGGCGACTTTCTAAAGCAAGGCTTTTCTCACCAGAGTATTTTAAAGTGAAATGAAAGGGTTTTATTCTGTCATTGTCTCCAAAGGCTATCCATATCTTTGACAAGGAAAAAAAGTTAAGGCTTTTAATAACAATACAGAATGAGTATTAGACCTACTGAATTTTTGAACTAACATATATAACTTTTGAGAGTTAACGTGGGTGCTGCTCCCATAAACACACACTTAGTGTATCTATGTTCACAGTAAAGTCCACAGCAACTCAGCACTGACTCAGTTAAGTTTCTGATGCTGTTTGAGATGCCTGCAGCAACCTGGGCAAGTTTCCTACAGCTTGTGAGTTATATGTAACTGCTCTGTGTGCTATCTTGGATGACCTAGTTGCATTTTTTTTTCGTTCAGCTTTGATCTGGAACAGGTATTTTAAAGTAATCCAGGTTGCCTATTTCATGTTTTTTAAAGAAAATAATTTACAGGTCTGCATAACAAGCACTTGCAAAAGTTTCCTTGCCAACTGTGGTCTGCCAATTCTTGTGCCACATTGTGTGTTAGCTGGCTCCAGGGGCAAGTGCCACTGCCTGTGCAAGGCCATGACTGTCACCACTGAGGTGACAGCACCATGCTCAAAACCAATACAAGCGAAGAGAGCATGTGCCTTATGACACCACTACCTTTCTGTGTCTTAACCCTCACTTGGAAACCATGCTTTCAGCAGTCTCTACAACTCTGCAGAGAGTTTAACACCACTTCACATCATCAGATGGTGACTTTTTAAAAACAAAACCACTGGCTTACAGCCAGGTAGACACCAATCTGACACTAAACTCTTCCCAAATTCAACGTTCCTTTTGGCTGGGGGAAGAGGAAGGAGAAGAGTCTGTTAGATGATGAGGTAACCTGGATTAAACTTCTACTCATTTCCACAAATGTGCCCATTTAACCTCACTCTTGCTTGTGGCTTGATTTGATTTCTGCAGCCAGTCCACCTCCTTAAGCAAGTATGTCAGGACAAGTTCACTGTTCACTGTACTTGTCTCCTTGGTAAATAAAAACATTGCTCTTGGAAAGTAAAAGCTACCGGAAACCTCAGCACCCTGAAATGGAAATCTGTAAGAACCTGAAGCAGCTTTACCCTTTCTTTTAATACCTGGGAGCAGTGCTAAAAAGCTGGTCTGCAAATCTGATTCAAGCAAATTGGAAGCACTCAGAAGAATCAGCATTTTATTGCACTAAGTATAAAAGAAGCATCACAAATGTGCTGGAATTTTGAAGATAAAATGCCAGTGGGTTTTCAGTGCCAAGGCTTAGCTATTAAGTACTGATTCTTTGTGAACGCTCCTTCATCTCTCCAAGTGAAAACATTAATAGCTAATGTAAACCATTACTGACAGAGTATTTCAAGCTTATACAGACTTTTCATTTGTCTTGGAAATGTTCACCTGGTACATGTAGTGAAGTGGCTGTTTCATCCTTTAAAACTCAAGGGTTTAGAGAGAATCACATGTGTTACAACAGACAAGTAGTTCAAGTCTCCTAACAGCTATGAGAAGCATATGATTTCTAAGGACAGCATGAGTTGGGATATGTCCTTTCACAACAAAGCAAGATGGATAATTGTACTTCATACTTGAAGTAGCCTAACATTTAACTTCATTTCTTCTAGTGGTTACTTCTTGACACAGATCCATTGCATTCCAAACTTAAGAAGCTCTCAGTGGATTCTAAATGCCTTGAAGTAATTCAAGATTCAGCAATAAGTTGACAGCTATCCTGGCAGCAACTTTTGGGCTTCTGACCTACCTCTCCATAAACCACAAGTGGTACATCTGGCTGTTTACTCAGAGTAGACAAAGCCACAGTGAAAAGGCCAAGGTAGCTGAAAACATAGGAAACAAAGAAATATGTACAGCCAGAGCATGCAAGTGAGAGCTTCAATGAAAGGTCCACTTTAAGATTTCAAAATTATTGCACACTGTCATAACATATTTGAGATATTAGGGGACTTGAGCATCTCCCCTATGAAGAGAGACTGAGATCCCTGAGGCTGTTTAGTCTTGAGAAGACTGAGAGGGCATCTCATCAATGTGTGTAAATGTCTGAGGGGTGGGTGTCAAATGAAGGGGCCAAATTCTTTTTGGTTGTGCACAGTAATAAGACAGGAAATAATGGGTTCAAGCTTAAACATAGAAGATTTCACCTCAACATGAGGAGAAACTTCTTTACAGTGAGGGTGACAGAGCACTGGAACAGGCTGCCCAGGGAGGTTGTGGAGTCTCCTTCTCTGGAGACTTTCAAAACCCACCTGGATGCATTCCTGTGTGGACCACCCTAAGTGATCCTGCTTTGGCAGAGGGGTTGGACCTGATGATCTCTGTAGGTCCCTTCCAAACTCTAATGTACTGTGAGAGTGTGATATCTTCCATAGAATGTGAAAACTAGTGCAGTTTTCCCTACGGATTTCAGGGATCATTAGCATTTTCCAAGGACTTGGTTGAGATTTTAATTTTAAATTTCGATGTTTTAACAACAATTTAGAATGAAAGCAACAATGTTTTCAGAGATAGAAAGGTTTATCAAAGGACATTTCTGGCAAGGCAAATAGGCTCAGCAGGAAAAGCACTTATCAGGAAAATAATCAGAGTCAGAGAGTACCTTGTACTGTGAATCTGCTGCGTCAATATACTAATGACTTTCTTTGCCTTCCTACTAAAGAGAAGGTGGGTTATCCTCCCCTGATGTGTTGATGCACTCTCTTGTCCTTTCATGATAGTGTTAAGTACTGCAGTTACTGGATCCTAACAGAACTGCACACAGCTTCCTCAGGGCTGCCAGGGACTCAAGTAGATGTAGGCAGGAAACACAGAGGTTGGGTGTGGGTCTAGCTACCGCTAAAGCTTAAGGATCCATCTAAAAGAGGGAGAAAATATAATTCCTTTTTGAAGTACAGCAAAGTAATGAGATGTTCTTATAAGATTTTATCCTAAATCAGCAAAATCTAATGAGACTAATCAATTTCCTGTTTCTGCCATGGCTGAGAGGAAAGCCATGCATTTAGATATTTTTGCAATATTGCTGTTCGATCTAATCCTGAATCAGAAAATTGACCCAGTCTAGGTTTTGGTTCACTTTGAAGTGAAAAGTGCTAGCACATGCCTATAACTACCTGGACTCTGGAGTCTGAACCTCAGTGAGTCCTATAAATTCAAAATGCAGTACTTACCTCTGCCATGAATTCAATACACTCTTCAAGACCATTTGTGGAATCTAATCCAGGCAATTTAAAGAATAAACATGAATGGAGAAGTTTTGCATGGATAAGAATGGGCACAATAACAAGCACCTGAGGCATGCTATGTGAATCCAAATAACAAGATGTCTGTCCCAAAGAGTTTTAATTTAAAATAGAGAAAGGGAGAGCAGAAAGGAATACCCCTATTTTATATATATGTAGGAAAAAGAATTACATGTGAAGAAAATTGTCTGAAGTCAAACAGAGCCACTGGATAAGCAAAGCATTACTCCTACATCTTTAGCACTTCCTTTATAATGAAGTTCCCTCCTTGGATATTGCTTTAGGTAGTAAGCCTCCCCACTCCTCCAAGGATATGTCTACCTAACTGTCAGGACAGTATAACACAGTTCAAGCTATATTTAAATCAAGTAGGTAAATGCAGTATGCAGCTAGACATGGTGTTACTGCCTGAGTATTTATTGTGACTCTTGGGCAGACTTTGTAGGTTGCTGTTCATCTCCCTGTCAGCACAAGTGTGCTGCCGGCATCTGAGCACTTTATGTCACCACATAGCTAAAGGAGACATGCCACTTTCTGGACACTGTCAAATAAAGAGGTCTGAGTCAGGCAGCTGTGTATGTAAGATTGATTTTGTCTTCAAAGAACAAAAGGTAAGGACCAATCCAGGGCTAGATGGGAAGACAAGCAAGACAGAACTGGAGTTGATGAAGCTGTGGCCGCTGTTCCTGATCGTTTGGGAAAGGGGAGGCAGCTCTGGCTGCTGCCTGACATCTGCTAGGCACAATGGACAGGTAGCAGGCACAAGCAGCAACAGGCACCAGCCGTCTTGTTTGCCCCTTCCCTTTGCCTTTAGTGCTAATGCAAGAGGCTCCTGCTTCAAGAAGCTACAGAGAGAGGGAGGCTGCCTGTCTCTGTGGTGACAAGAATGCTGTCAGTGGGATATGTGGAGCCCAAATGGGATGACAGAACAAGGTACTCTGCATCTTCCGTGGGCTGTGAGGGCAGGTTGGGTGGTGAAAGCAAAGCAACAGGACACAAAGCAATCAAGCTGCAGTTGCAAGCTAGGGAGTCACTTCACAAAGAGCAGTAAAATATTCTTGTCTCATTCTTCCCTCAAAGCCTAGGCAATCCCCTGCCTGTTCTTCACAGCTCTTTGTGAGCACAAACAGATATAACTGAGTGTTACCTGCTGCTGAGCTGCCTACAGCTGGCAGGCAGCAATTCTGCTGGCTACCCCTCTTGATGGAAGTGACTAGCTGGACAGAAGATCGATGTTTGCTCCTTGTGCATAGGCAGCTTAAAAGCAGCCTAGCCTCCATGCCAGTACCCTCAGGATTTAGGCAGCTGCACAGTGGTTATTTATTTGTCTCTTTTTGAAAGTGCATTCTCTGTCTTAGCCCACTGCTGCATTTCAGCAAGGATTCATGCAAGGCCATGCCAGGCATTTGGTGATCACAAGCTGTGTTCCCATAGTCACGAGTCTATCATAAAAATAATGGCAATATAAAAGTAACAAGTGCTGCTGTTTATTTGCCTCCAAAATCTAGAAACTTTATAATTAATGTTTTAGAGGATTTAGTGATAGTCCCATATGTTGGAAAATCGGTTTTGTTTTACCATAATGTTTCAGACTGCAGATTTTAAGAAAAGGAGGTTCACAAGACATGGTGTGAAAAATCTAGAAAATTTGCAATTTTATCCTTAAAAGCTAAACCCAGAAAAACTCAAAATGGAAAAAATACAGCTTCACAAAGGGTATTGTCATAAATGAGCAAAAGATAATAATAGAAGCACTCACATTTTCTATTTTAGCTATAAAACCAGTGATACTTTCCAGTCAGGAGCTCTTCACCAGACAGAAGAGATTACTCTTCACTGACTCAAAGCTATCCTGATACTGAATGCATAAAATATAGGCCACTGCCTGAAGTATATATTCAGGAGCATTCCATAAGGATCCTGAGCTTCACAAACGCTGTCATTTCTTATCCTCTTAATTGGAATATTTCAAGAATGTCATTTGAAAAGCCTGGAATTTGGTTACATGGAGTACTGAAGGCACGAAGGCACTGGCACAGGGTGGAAGGGCCTTAACTACACACCCTGTAGGAGCTGATATGGATATGCAAGACCAACAACTGCCATCTCTGAATTACCTGTGAGAGAAAGGGCACATTTTTGACAGAGAAGAAATATGATATTTGGCAAGGGCATGGGAAAATGCCCCTTCTAAATTCTTTTCCTCCAAAAGCCACAGATCAGTTTGAGAAGCTAAACTATAAGGAGAAATAGTGAATACTCACCTGGAGTATAAACTCATTTAACCGTTTTACCTATCAGATTGTTCAGCAACAGTGCTTATGTTATAATTTATAATACATTTTTTAGGCACTGCAAATTTACTTCAGTACTTTGCTGAAAAGTCCCTGACAGTAATTTATGCAGGCCAAAGTCATATTCTGTCAAATGTTTCTCAGGCTATCATGCTTCATCTGTCCAGGAAAGCCAACCTCAGTGGATGTAGTGAATTTGGAAGTAAAGAAAAAAAAATGTAAAATGAAGAGAAACAGAAGTATTTTATGGGTGAGATAATGCTTGGTGAAAAAAAAAAAAAACAAACAAAAAAAAGAGAGCGAGTTTTAGACTCTTCTGCTGCTATCCACTGCTCTACATCTTTGTGCATAAGAACAGCAGGTCCTAGAGAGGACCTGGTCTTTGTGAAGGAAGGAGAGCAAATGTATGGTTGCTCTCAAAGGTAAAAATGCTCAGGGAGGGGCGGCTTTTAAAAAAATATCCTGTGGAACAAAACAGCCCAGCGCCACTTTTTCTTTATTTAATTCCTGCAATGGAAGAAAGAACATGAAGCAAATGTGGTGTTTAAGGAGAATAAAATAGAATGGAAAATGGAACTTGTTAGCATGCCTTTTATTCTGCATGTTAACATCTTGCTGTTGTGTCAAAAGATTGCCACAAGGAAGAACAAGAAGCAGAAGTACAGAACTGTAGCTAAGATTTCCATCCTAAGTAAAACAATGTGATGATTGCTCGTTCATTCGGCATTCCTCCTCTCCCTTAGTCAGCACTCTGAATGCTGACATCGGCCTGTGACATTTCTGAGTAATGGTCCTGACCTATTGGTCATTTTCCAGCAGAACTAATATTTGTTGGCTACTCTGCCCTAAATATCAAGCAAGTAGTTACACTCTCTCAAGTTCGTATCTTCAGCTGCAAATGGGCACATATGAGGAGGAACAGTCATGCAGTATTGGTCATATGAATTCAGCAGCTGTGGGGATGGGTGATGAGGTTCTGCTTTTTTTTTTTTTTGGTGTCACAGCAGTAATAACTTGCCATGAAATACAAAGAAAAAAGAATTGCTTATTTAAGTTTTATGTATTTTCCCCCCCTTTCTTTTATATCTCTCTTCTCTTTCCTTCTTCCATTGTACAGAACAGAATGTTCCTCTCCAGTTGTTTCAGAGTTGGCTCTGCCTATCATGCATGTTTGGAGTGTGCTGAGGTTGTGGTCCAGCTTGCTAACCATCTCCTAGGGCCCTGGCTAGCTTTCACAAGGGAGCTTACCCTGGCAGATGAGCCAGGACAGCTTCCCATGCTCTGTGAGTCTGGTGGATGATCCCTTGCACCACGGCCAGGCATGAAAGTCTCAGAATAAGCACAGTTTCCACCACTACTCTTCAGCCAGTGGATACTACCTCTTGCTTTTATCCAGCCTGTGTGTGCTCTGTTTGTCCCTATGAGATGTTAAAGAGTTTGGCTCCATATCTGACTGACAGTGAACTCGAGATGGGAGGTAGCTTGAGAGATTCTTTCCTGGTACTTCCAAGATAAGAGCCTGCCAGCATGAGTATACCTATGGGGCAGGAGATTTGTTGAGTCCTTGCACTGAGTGTATACAGGACCTAGATTACTGTGTAATGCAGACATTTGCTTTTGCTGGGCTATTCATTATCATATCCATTTTGCAGCACTAGCAAGGCATTCTATATATGTACATAGACATATAACCTCCCACACTGCCATAGTGTGTCCTGGAACCCCTGGTCATCTAAATCAGGTACTATTAGAGACCTTTCATTCCCATTCAGTTTTTATTTTTGGATTTCCTGTCCCATAAACCAGGAATGACAGAGATTTTGGGTCTTGACAGTCTGGAGCTGGGACTCAAGCCAAAGGTCTTACCCCAGCATAAGCATCCAGATCAGCTGGAAGCTGTCATCTAGCCTTTGCCAGTGAAGACTAAGTGGCTCAACTCACTTTTAGATATATCAAGTCAGCACGCAAGAGGTTAAAGCACATTAACAAAAGTTTCATGAAACTTTCCCTAGGAACTAATGTTGCCTGTGGTCATAGAGCAGATGTACTTCTTTGGAGCAGCTATAAATCCTGCGAGTACTCTAATAAATACACTACACGTTCATTGGAACAATGTGCCCCATGGATTTAAACTGCATCTTATCACTTTTTCTTGAAAATAATTATCACACCTAATAGAAGCTATATTTGGGATTTTTAGCCTTATGCATACATCTGCTTTCCTCCCTCTAGATAGATATTGTGCCATGAAGGACATGTATTGGCAGCCTGATTTTCTCCCCAAAGAACAGAAATAACCCTGTGACTATACACTGGGGCACTGCTTACAGTTTAAATCAAGGTGCCCTTGAAAATGGCTTGAAGATACAGGCACTGAAAATCCTACTTTTAAATTGCTCCAGGAGAAAACCTTTGTGCACAAAATGCATTTACCTTTTTAAGTGTCTCTTTTCATATTGGTCCATAGGAAGATCACACCACATCCAAAAAGCAGTGGAACAAGAATTTCAGAGCAATGTAATGCCAGTGGTATTTCTGTTAACTGTTTTTCCAAAACACTGTGGTTGTCACAGTTGCTGCTTTGGAAAACAAAGCCAAATTAAGCCTCTTTTTTTTTTTTTTTTTTTTTTGACCTGAAAAATTAGATTCAGTGATGCTGCCTAGGATGGATTCAGGTTCTGCAGACAGCATGTAGATGATTTAATTTTTCCTTCAGAATCAGACCACAGGCAGGTATCAGTGTTAAGCTCTTATTTGGTTCTTAAATTTAAAAATAATTCAATAGGTAGAAAGCACCAATAAACCCCACCCTCCACAACAACAACCAACCAGCCAAAAGCTAACAAAAAATCCCAAAGCCAAAACCAAACAGAAAATACACTGAACATCCTTCTCTAAGGATAGCTCAGATTTATGAAGAATTTGCAGAATATTCTTACCAGAAACAAGAGAAATCAAGTGAGCCCAACAGGCAAACTCCAGATAAATTCAATTAGAGAAATGAAGACATGCCTGATAATTCTAGGAATAGAACTGAACTGTCTTTTTGGTGGAAGTAGAATGAATAAGTGTAGTCCTATATAATGACTAACAAAATTGTTTTGCACAGAGTAAGTTCACAGCATGCTGAAATGACTCTTTCTCACATTAATTTGACTCCAAACACCAAGAGCTGATCTTGCTTGAACTTGGTGAGAATTTGCCTGCATTATAGCTCTTAACAACCTTATTTTCATCACAAACAGAATTTTGTCAATACGGTATGGGGAGCTGACAGCTTTGGTTGTCATCCTTAGGGACAGCAAGCTAACCTACTTTCTCTCAGCAGACGGATGACTTCTGGATGTTCACTTAGCAAAGAAAAGTACTACAGAAAAAGATAATAATCCACACATAGAGACTAAAGCATCCTTAGAAACTCCAGGAGATATTTCATCATAATATGTGGGTATTTCCTTCTCTCACAGCACAGACTGAAGTCCTGCAGATATTTGTGGATGGGATGCTTTGCATGCAAAAGTAATGACACTGGGAAAGCCACAAATACTCTGGTTTGCTGACAGGAACTTGCAGTATGGTAGTCACAAAACATTCCAAGTATCCATTTGTAAAACGACAACTTCTTTATGACCAGCAAAGCTCAGTTCCTCTACCAGCAGCACTATTCAGTATTCATGAAGGGTATTTTGAGCTGATAGGGAAATATACCATATAAAAATTCCCAATTGTCAGTGTTTAAAAATTTAAAAATAACAGCAAATCTAAGGCATATCCTCCCCTCCTTCCAGCTCGAGAAGTCAAAACAAAAGTGCTAATGTCCTAATGAATCATTGTTTTGTTTATCTAGAATCCAAATAGCAACGCACAGGCTGAGAGTCAACATGATCCATTTTGTTGCAAGAAACTTAAATCAGAACTGATATTAAATCAATGTCCCAATCATTTGCTTCCCCAGAGCCTTCTCATTTGCCCACAACCAGAAAGCCGCTGAAACTTACAGTAGTAGTGCATCACAGTACTGATTTGGGTTAGCTTTATTATAACCCGGAGCAGATTTCAGTAGATTTAAGCCAGTATTAAACACTTAATTCTCATTGACTCTTGTTTTTGGGGGCAAGCCCATTATCCACAGACCATCTACTCTCTGTGGGATGTCGGTTACATCAGTGAATGTACTGATCTCACATCTCTTAAGCAGGAATGCTATTGAACACTGCTCTTTGTATGGTATGCTAAGGGAGCTGGCACGCAAAGTTCCAGAAAGACTGAGGAGAATTGCTGATCCAAGTCCTTTTATCCAAGCTGGACACAGGCATTCTAGCACAAAGTAATATCAATTTTTCAAGCCCACTTTGATTTATATTCCTGTATTTGAAAAGTTAGAAATGTAAGTATATTTGTAAAGGCAGACATTTTTAACCCTAACATCAATAATTCTAACCACTAGACACTGAAGATAGATCGATACTGCTAAATAACAGTGGGAGAAGGCACAAGAATGTGACCTCAGATGGTTCACGGTGCTCTACTTGTTAACTTGTTCTGTGGTACTGTGTTTTCTCCATCACAGTGTTCTGGCATGATTTGGGGTGGAGTTAATATCAGAGCTTGCTCCCAACAGGCAATGCATGTGAGACTGTGTGTTTGTGATACCCTCTGCAGCTCTTTAATGCCATACTGGCAGGTTTTGCCTTTTCTTGCACAACCATAGACCTGCATGTTCAAGGACATATGGCATATATGCTCACTTTCATGCTACCACACTGATGGACTGATAGCCTTCCAACCTCTAGTGGTGCCTTCCAACCTCTAGTGATCCCTCCCAACCTCTAACATTCTGTGATTCTGTGGGTTGATCTCTGGAAGTTACTTCCAACCTCTAGCATTCTGTGATTCTGTGGTTCTGTGACTGCAGCACAGCTCTCATGTCACATTATGTGGACTGGAAACACATACACACAAACACAGTATTTTCTAAGACAACAGCAATGGATTGCAACACCCACAGGAGATCCAAGACAAAGTGATGTGGTCTGTGGATGCAGGCAGTTTGCTTTTGTGGAAACTAGTCATCAGCAAAGTGAACAAAGCAGTTTACATTGTATAGGCACCAGATGCTAGGATCATATCCTAGCCATCTTTCTGTTTAGTGGTGTACACTACATGTACACTTATAGATTAGACAGACATTTTCAATGCAAATGGAAACTCCATTGCTTGACTTGATGGATAGGGTCCAGTTGACCAAATGTAGACTGCCATTGATGTTGGAGAGTGCTACTTGGCTTTCAGCTGTCGTTTCAAGAGGATGCATGCTTGGTAGCATGAGGAAGCACTGCTATAAGATGCACCTTGTGTCACATAGTCTACATAATTCCAAATGACAATAGGTACCATATCTAAGGAAATGCACTGAGCTCTGACAGCTGAAAAATTAGGTGCATACTAAATCGAACCTATGTTTCTCATACTTATCTGACGTTGATGGACAGCATCCTGGAGGTACTTCTCTTCCAGTACCTCAGAAAAGATGCTTCACAGAATGGGTACAGACTACAGAAGGACACACTTAGGAAAGCTGTATCTGTGAGCTACCATAGAGGTCAAGGCAAGTTGGAAACTGTAAATGATACAAAAATCATGCTTACTTAAGAGAAGACTGGATGAAAATTAAATTGCTGGCATATTTAAAATTAAGAGCTAGTATTAAGAAAAAATATTTGTGAAATGAATGTATTTATTATTTTTGTATATATTAGATTTGTATTTATTATTTATTCACACTTAGACCAGGACTAGTTCAAAACTGTGACTTTGTCCTCTGAATTTGCCTTGTGACCCTCACCCCAGACCTAACAAAACAAAGAGAAGTTTTCCCATTTACTTCACTGGAGTTCATACTAAGCTCTAGATTTTCTTTTCTATGTGCAGTTTGATTTGTGAACATTATGCCCAGGTTTGTTTTAAGAGGGTATCTGAGTTAGTCTGTTATGCCCACATTTAATGCTCTTTGGAGGTGTGAACAGATGCTTCCTGCAAAATCACTGGAACACTTTGATTGCTCAAACCTGCTGAAAAACAGGGCCACTTGCTGAAAAAACTCAGCATGGTGTTATTAGCTTAATTGTGGGCTCTAGTAAAGGAACAAAGTGTCTTGTATTAATACTTACTCTGTACTTCATGTTTAGCTGGGACAAGAGTTTGTTATTTCCTCACTGTGATTCCAAATTCAGCTAGCATCACTACAGAAAAGACAGCCCAATCTGGCTGAAAAGATTCAAAGTATATAGAAAAAAAAAAGATGCTTGCTATAGCTTAACATGTCTGGGATTTCATTGTCTTCAATGAAACTTCTGTTTCAAACAATGTGAGAATCAGAAAAGTTACTGTGTCATTAGAGACAATCATGAGAGAGACCACGTATCTGGTGTCACCACTATAAAACAGCAGGCTGTCCTTATTACAGAAAGCCATTTATAGTTCTAAGCTCCTCATGGAGGGTTAAATGCTTTAAAAATACTTATGAGTGATACCATAATGGCAGAATCAGTAACAGTGTAATTTACCTCATCTCAGCGTTCCTCAAAACTGAAGGCACTCCAAAAGGACAGGCTCCGTAAAATAGATTATAGAATTTTTATGGTGCACTTCTGATTTTTTTCTACCTGTCATTAGTTCTAATAAAATAGGCAACACTGATGATGCATTCACAACTTAGCACCATGTTTCAGCTTCTCTCGAACCCCAAACAAATAAGAAACTTCACAGGCAAGATTTATTATCTTTTAATTACAACAATTGAAACAATCAGTGTTCCACTGATAAAAAGTAAAAGACCACTGTATTGACAGTCAAAGGAGAAGTGCCATGTGAGATTCTATCATTCTTTATGCAGGGATATGGAATTAAAAAACAGAAGTAAACCTTCAGTGGAGAGGAACAACTGCTCGAACAGTCTTACCCCAAGGTAAAACTCACTATGAAAAAAGCACCAGTTCAGAGAGAGAAAGAGTCTTTGATTCAGGGTTGATGATGCTTCTGAAACTCTTCAATAAAACAGCATGCAGAGTTGTCTCTTTTGCTGTACTATATTTTTCCACACTGCATCTAAAAGTGGTGGTAGTAAACTATGTGTAATCTTCTAAGGATAACCTATATGCTGGACCCATCAGAGAACAGCAACCAATGCACAGTGGTAAACTGAAATGAAGGGAAGTCACCCCAGTGATATACTAACTATCTGGGAAAATTGTGAGATTTTGCATCATTGCAGTTTACAGCCAGGCTCAGTCATGCTCCCACACTTTGCCCTAAGACATTTGGATGTCTTTCCTGCATGTTACCAAATTGAGCTGAGAGGATGTTCTTTCGCTAGGATGGACAACGGGAGAAGGAAACTGAGAGGTTTGAGTGTCTTCAACCAGGGGAGAAATTAAACACAGACTTTCTATGTTCTGGAGAATGCTGTGATAATAAGGTCTTGTGCTTGATGTCCATTTTGGAAGAAGGTCTCTGCTCAGTGGTTCAGGGTGATAGCTTTGCCCAACATCCATTGATATATGATACAGGCTATATGTGGAGGTGCTTCCTTGTACTGATGAGTAAAGTACCCAACATGTCAAGAAAGTCCCTAAACAGTGCCTGGCTATGTCTAGGCTAGTAGCTCCCAAACCTTTTCAGCCAACAAATTACAGCTACCTTTTAAACTTTCCCCTGGGTAACTTTTCTTCCTTAGAAACGCTTTACTGAAAATACTCTGAGCAGTGCTATTTCATGTGTTCCCAGGATCAAGCCTGCAGACTGTTGGTTTGATTTCTGCAATTTGTTTTGCATCTCACAATAAGGCACAAAACTGGCCCTAGATATGATGAAAGTAGTGCTAATACCTGGCCCAAAGATTTGTATTCAGCTCTGGGCTCACTCAGTGCATCCATTCTTTTTGCATCTAGCCCTAAAAGACCTGATCCAAAAACCACTGACAGAAATAGGAAGATTGCTGTTGACACTGGGCTGTGTCTTAATGAAGGGATAGATACACACAGCCCAAAACTGCCATTCAAATTTTTATCACCGATGTTTCCATTGAAGAGTACTGATGAGCTAAATTAAAAAAAGAACAAAGATTTACTTTTCATAATGCAAACTTTGATTGTTGGAATGGAATGGAAAGATTATAAACTGTGAGAGAGAGGACATAACCTCAGTAAAAGAGGAATTTCGTCCAGGAGTCAAATAAAATAAGTGATTTGTTTTTAAGACCTCCTGTTGATTTTTGCCTTCTTTTTATTTAAAAGGCATTACTGTGAAGATGTGTGTGTGTATAAAGGAAGACTCAGATAAAAGGATATGCAGAGGAATGGGTAAGTTTAAAACAAAACCATCCTCAAATTGTGTTCTGTAATTTTTTCATAAAGCTGGGCATCAAACAACATTAGATACCATTGGTTTGATATACAGCACTTTTAAAAAAAAATAAAAATTAAATGACAACAAAGGAAGAAAACCTAAGTCAAACACAATATTGTGGGCAACTGTGTCTTAAATCTCAAATATCGGAAAGATGCAATACATACATTTAAATACCTGAGTCCAAGTCTTTTTATTGCATCAGCAAAATCTATGTGTGGGGCCAACACATAGAAAATCAGTGTAATCATCTACATATAGACACACCTTTTTCATGTACAGACTATTATCTGAAAGTCTTAAAAACAGTATTTGGCTGTTCAGACACGTACTCTCCCCACCTCAAACCCGACACTAAAGTTAGAGTCAGATGAAGATGTGATGGTGACAAAGACAGCTAACAGCTTTCTGAATATTTTGTGCCTGGTGTTAGTCTCCTTTTGTGAAGAAGCAATAGACTGAGAAAAATAGCTCCTCTGTCACCTTTTATGTCAGTATGAGAAGTGATATCACTGAAGTGATAGCTAATGGTCAGAATCCTTTAAATAGCTCTGTCAGGTGTGCTTGAGCTATCTGACTGATTTTTATTTTGGCTTTTTGACTCATTTGTCCATAATGGTTTGCTTCTGCATCCAGGAGGAATGTGATGCTCAATGAGGACTCAATCGTGCTGTGTGCTAAGAGGAAAGTTGCTTACCTGTTCAGTAACTAGAGGTCTTTGACACGCGTTATCTCTGCATGCATTTTGCTTTGCAAGTGTGGGTGTACATATGTTTACTCACTGGAGACTTTTTCCCAGCAATGCCTGCTTGGCAGGGGAGAGACACAGCAGTAGTGAAGTACAAATGATGGTGAGTGAAGGGGATTCCATGTTCACTTTGTTTTAAACAAGAAACAATTTGGAGTTCGGTCCCTTGCATATCCATTTGGAAGCAGAGAAGTCACATTTTGAAGTTCCACAGGACCCATTAAGGGGTCAGGAGCTTTGTGGGCAAGTTGTTGAGTTCCACACTAGAGGAATTATTTTTTCTGTCCTATTTATTTTTCTTCAGAGTCCTCAGCAGTGGATGAGGAGTGGATGCAGACATTAATTGACCTGACAGTGCATTAGAAAGGTATGCTGGTTCTGATGCCCCTTGAGCAAAATTTGACAGATCTTGCTTGTGTTCCCTACTGAGGGGTTTATGGCTAGACACCCCCACTTCTGAAAAACAAAAAATAATAAAACTTCAGAGTCCCTATTCATGATCTGTGGAGAAAATACTTATGATGTGCTCTGTGGGCAGCATGTGCACCAGTGACAGAGTGCTCTCACGGTTCATACACTCTTACCAAAGCATTTGCTTTAGTGGAGACTGTGTTTTGCTTTTGACTATGAATAAGCTATTTCCATGCTGTCCAGTGTTAATGTAAGGGCTAACTTTGATGGACGAGGTGGGAAAGCTGCTTGTGCTGGGTACTGAAATGCTTCTGTCGTACAATGACTCTTGGGGAATTTGTGTGGGGAATTTGTGTGGGGAATTTGTGCTCCCTTTCACATGTCCAGTCAAATTAATTCTCTATCCTGGCAGCAATCCATTCACTGACTGCTGTTTCCACTGACATGGGAAGGAATAAAGGAGTTCCTATACAAACTTCTAACTACTTCTGACTGCAAGACACTCAAGAGATTAGAGCATGTGATGTATCAGGAAAGGAGAGCTGCAGTGTTCGGACTGAAGAAGTGACAGCAAAATGGGGATCTTATTTGCTGTCTTTAACCACCTAATGGGAGATTACAAGAAGGCAGAGTCTGACTCTTCTTGAGAGTCCACAGCCCAGAAATGAGAGCAGCAACGAGCGAGATCAATTAGATATTAGGAAAATATCACAGAACTGTAAAATCATAGAATTGCCTGGTTGGAAAAGACCTTAAGATCATCAAGTCTGACCATAACCTAACATCTCCCTGTACACAACTGTTAGGCCATGTCCCTAAGGTCCTCATCCAAATGCCTTGTAAATGTCTCCAAGGATGGTGATTCCACCACCTCCCTGGGCAGCCTGTTCCAGTACCCAATGACCCTTTTGGTGAAGAAACTTTTCCCAATATCCAATCTAAACCTCCCTTGGTGCAACTTGAGTCCATTTTCTCTCATCCTATCACTTGCTACCTGGGAAAGGAGTTAACCTCCACCTTGCTACTACCCTCTTTCAGGTAGTTGCAGAGAACAGTAAGGTCTCTCCTCAGCCCCTCTTCTCCAGGCTGAACAACCCAAGCTCCCCCCTGATCCCTCTCTGCCAAACCACTTTCAAGCCATGTTTTGCATAAGGAGAGTGACTGCATATCAGAAAAGATTGCTGAGACTGTTTGTGGTATCTCCATCTTTGGAGATAATCAAATCTTGAGTGAGGCAAGTCTCTGAGCAAACTGATCTAACTTGAAGATAGACTTGCCTTTGAAGTTGCCTCTACTTTGAACCCAATGGAAATACAAAAAGGAGGTGGGGGGTGACCTTCAGAAGTGCCTTTTAATCTAAATTATTCTATGAGTATAAAATATGCAATTCTGCTTTCCATCCACTGTGAGTTATTTAGACCTTTTAAGGAACAGAGAGCAGCATCTTTGGGCTGTCTCCGGATGCATGCCTGCAAACAATAAAGGTCAACTCTCATGTTGTGTGTGATGTTAGATGACCCAGAAGAAACAGAAAAGAGGCTGGTGACATTTAAGGATTTGATCAAAGTCTTTGTAGAGGTTAATATATGCATAGTATCCAAGGATCAAGCTTCACTCCAATGCATTTTAGAGTTTTACACGCTTTTCATTTACCATCTGAGAAAGTTTGAAAGAGTCTCTTTAGTATTGCTAGTGCTCCCTTATATAGTCCCTTTAAAATGCTAAACCAATTCCAAGTCTTGTGAAACACAGGTGGGCCACAAACACCAGCAGACACAAGTGCAGATGTCCACACAATACCAAAACCATTTATTTATATCTATCTGGAAAAGTGCAACTCTGAGGACAAGAGCTCCAAACCAAACTCCCTGACCTAGCAGAAGAATTACTTAGTGACCAATCTGAATCTCGAACACTAAATCAAAGTATTTAGTGTTTGAAATGCAAAAGGGCATTCACTCTACTTTCTTCCTGAGGAAAAGTAAATTGGACAGGTTGCGTAACAGATGAGAAAGATATAATTCAGTTACATCCTTTAAGAGCAAAGACCACACACTCCAAGTGAAAAACCTAAGAAGGGCATAGGAAAATTAAAGGAATATATATTACTTGATATTGATCACTTACTATGGAGTGAAAAAGCAAAGAATTAAAGTTGTATCTCAGATTTTTTTTTTTGGTCAATTTTTTCTTACAAAATTCTGGATGTACTCTGGCAGAAAGTCTGCAGTGCCAGAAAAGCTGGATAACCATGTGTATTTTACATTTCCTGACATTTTTAGGTTAAGCATGGCAGTCAAAGGGAAATCACAGAATAAATAGTTTTCTGCCAGCAGCATGATTATATGATCATATTACCTGACTTAATTTTTCTCACAGACATAAGATCTGTCTGAGAGAAAATGAAGCACAGTTTTTAACATGCAGTAAGAACTGTCTGACTTCTCTCTGAAAAGATTTCTTCTTGGCAAGGGCAGCCCTTTGTTGTCACCTACAGTTTGGATGATGTCTGAATGCTGTAGCTAGGAAGATATTGTCACAGTTACGTAGTCTATGTAATGAAAAATTAGTCCTAAAGACATTCAAAGCTGTTTTGCATGAAGACCTCATTTACAGCTTTCTGTGTGATTGTGATGATTTTGTTCACCGATCTCCTTAGGCTGTTTATTACAGAACTGCTAATTTGTCATACTTAATGAATTTATATTTGGCTATGAGCAATTGGTAATTTGAAACAGAAACTTGAAAATGCACTAACAAGTTCTATTTGCTTCCAAAAAGGTCCAACATCTTTCTAGAAGATGCTCACAGTTGAGTGGTACTTATACTTCCTGTATCTCCATGTAGCCACAGTGTTCATAATAAATATGATATAGAGAGAGTGTGTACAGGCTGTATAAACTTGCATGGAGTTACACCATGATTTAGTTTGCTTCGATGTGGCAATAATAATACTACTATAATAATCATAATCTTGTCTTTTGTAATTCTAGAAATTCAATCTGAAAAGAAAAACATAATCCAACTTCATCTAGATCCATGAATGAAATCCACTTTGTGTGTGTGTGGTTAATGCCTCTGGAGAATCATACCACCCACATGCTTTGTAAATATGAAAAGTTGAAAAATTTCTATTCTCTGTGTAAACTATATTTTGGAAAGCTTGGAACAGCAAAGAGACTGAGTGGCAGGAATTAGTGCCACTAATGATGAGGTAGATCTCCGTGAGAACTATTAGCGGGTCTATAGGCTTCTGACTAGGCTAGACAAGGTGTGTTATTGACTAAATGGCAACTGAGGTATTTAAGGGCAGAAACAGAGCTGCAGCCCATGTGTTTAGAAACATACTGGCACTCAAACCAAGCCATATGCTCCTTTAATATCTGCCATAGCCTTCATGAGACCGTCATTGTTAGAAGAGTTCAGAGTTTGTAGCTATTTTATTTTTGTCAAGAAGGCCAAAAGAAATTTCTCTTCTGTTGCAAAACTTATGTGAAAATCCTTTTGCTAATGATCCTGCTCTAAGCCCTGTGGGAGGCTTGCTGGGTAGAGTTAGCTCAGCAGGGCAGCAGTTGTGGCCGGCAGGTTGTACAGCAAACACAGCTGGTCGCAGCAGCTATCAAAAAATAAATCCAGCCCACATCTGCAATATCTGTTCTTCTGTGATGTGCCCAAGGTTGTCTGGATGTCTAAGAAGAGTACTGGGACAAGGTTCCAGAAGGCCAAATGCATGCTGGGTTGCATCAAAAGAAGTGTGGCTAGCAGATCAAGAGAGGTGATTCTGCCACTCTACCCTGGTCTGGTGAGACCTCACCTGGATTACTGTGTCCAGATCTGGGGCCCTCAACAGAAGAAGGACATGGACCTGATGGACAGGATCCAGAGGACGACCACAAAAATGATCAGAGGCCTGAGAGAGCTGGGGTTGTTCAATGTGGAGAAGAGAAGGCTTTGGGGAGACATTATAGCAGCTTTCCAGTAGCCAAAGGGGACCTACAAGAAAGCTGGGGAAAGATTGTTTACAAGGGCTTGTAGCAACAGGACAAGGGGTGATGGTTTTAATCCAGAAAAGGGTCGACTTAGACTGGACATCCTAATGGATGAAGTTCTTGACCATGGAAGGTGGTGGAACACTGGAACAGGTTGCTTAGTGAGGTGGTAGAGGTCCCATCCCTGCAGATACTCAAGGTCAGACTTGATGGGGCTCTGAGAGGCCTGATGTAGTTGGGGATGTTCCTGCTTACTATATGGAGATTTGACTAGATGACCTTTAAAGGTCCCTTCCAACCCAATGTATTCTATGGTTATAAATCCATGTGCTCATGCAGACACCTTGATGCTATGGCTCCTGAGATGATGCTCAGGCAGGAGCCTCCAGAAACCATCCACTGTCTCTGTATAGGGGCAGTTGGACCACAGCTGGATAGAAGTGCTCCTTCCTCTTCTGGAATATACTGCCAACCAGACTGGGAAGGAGTAACTTTGCCCCAGTTACCTGTGCCCGTTATGAATGTGATGAATCTTTGTAGGTTGCTTGGTGTAATTCACAACATAGTTATTAAGCATTGTGTTTGGTTCTGATGATAAATCCTCGAAAAGAAGAGCGGAGTCTCTCTCAGATTTGCAAAGAGGAGAACTTACAAGCCATTCCCTTTCTCTTAAACCACTAATAGTGCACCATTTTTGTCAGCTGGCGATGAATTCAATTTTAAAAAGCAATGGGATTCATTACTGCTGGGACCAGCCCTGATACCTGTCAGCAGCAAATGTGGCATATGTGTAGGTAGTTGCCATCACCACCCTAAACTGTTCGAGTACAGAGCTTACTAAATGCTGTCCTCCTACTCGCAAAAAAATTTCTTAATTACACTCCTTTAGCTCTCATTTTCTTTTCAGAGGGTAGAGTTATGACGACCTTCTCTTCTTGGATGGCTGCTATATAAACCTTGAGTCTTCATTCATATTTAGCTGAAAGGATTTTCATCTAGTACTGTGCAACAAATCAAAAACCTGCAGCAACCTGCGGATATTTTATAGTCAATCTAGCAAGACTCTGCAGTTTTCATACTAAGTAGTAATATATGACCTAGACAAGACCCAGACAAGGGCTTGTGAGAAAGACCATGCAGCTTTAAAATGATTGCTTTGAACATAGGAAATATGGATAATCACTGTCATCCCCTGACCCAGGGTAGTCTTCTGAGAGATAAGTATACAGCAGGAGACAAAGAACATCTGGGAGTTGGCAGGTTTTGCAGCTAGGTCATACCACTTGAAGCTGAGATTTAAGCTGATATATATATAAAAAAAACTTTTGAGCATTGCCCTGAGTGGAGATGAGGTGGATAGTTTGTTCTCCCTCCTGGAATGAGGGATTTTAAGCGTTGCCAGAAGAGAAGTGTCTGGAGACAGTGTCTACCTTTCAGGCTCCAAATAACCAAAATAGCTTCAAAAAGTAAAGCCCTTAAAAATCAAAACAAGGCTTTGCATGGTTCTGAGGTGGTACAGCATGCTGTGTCTAGGAGAAATTTATCTCACTGTCCAGAGTTTCTCTGTTCTCTGTTTTAGACCTTACACAGAGGAAAGCTGACTTTCACTGGGATATGTGTGACAGGTGGCTACTGATAGCCAAAAGAAGCTGTGAGATACAGTATCACTGCCCTGCAGAGCTGTATGTCCTGCATTTACCTCCCTTCTGCTAATGGATGAATGGACAGTGCATCCTGGGCATGGAGTTGGGGTGTAAAGGAGAATAACCTTCAGCAAGATACTAATCTCTCTTCTATTGTTTAGTACTGTTATTCAGAAATAATTCAAAGCCTGCTTAAAAAAATGCATAGTCACCCCAGAAGGAACTTCTACAGGCATCTGGATGAGAACCAGTGCGGCTGCCTTGCTGTTTCCATTGTGGCATTACAAACTGCCTGGCTCCAGAAGGTGAGTGAGAGAGATGGACTGAGGCACCGTGATTACAGTACATACATTAGCAAAGTCAAGCATGTCTCAAGGGTTACCCTAAAATTCTGTTTGTGGAAGGTGCAGCCACACAAACTTAGCCCACTAGAAATATGGACACAGTGGATATGTCCCTCACTCTGCAAGGCAGTGCTCGAACTGTTGTTACTATATTTTTATATCTTGAGATGTGTGGTTGCTATGGCAAAGTGACACTTGTATTGGAACTGCCCTAATACATATTTTGCCCTCAGAAGGCAACTTGGCTACAAAAATAAGGTAGACTTGGATATACTCCAGTGCTTAATTTATTTTAATTTTTTTTTAACCTGTCAAGTCACTTTCACCACATACTCAGCATGCATATCTTAAATCATGTTGCTGACTTTCTTTGGCTTCCTATGCCAATCCATTTGCCTCAATTTTTCCTTTGACTCATGAGTGGGATCCAGCTGCTTCAAAGTTTGGTGTTGGGTGACTTAACTTGCAAGTGCACGAGTTCTCTGTTGGAACCAGCCCATAGTGATCACAGAGCAAATGACTTTTTCAGATGGCATCTGATTTCCCTGCACTTGGTATTCCTATATGCCCACAGTACTGCAGGTGTTTTGTATAAAATTAGGTCATAAATAAAGCCTGGGAAACATCTCTTTAACAGTGATATCATAAAGTTCTCTGGTTATTGCTTCTCAGTGGTTTCAAAATCAAATTTGCTTTCTATATAAATAAAATCGTGTGAGATTTTTACCTAATTATCAGCCCTCCCTTGAAATATGACAGTCAAGCACTTTATTTCTAGCTTGGGGATTATTTCCTACTCTGAATGAATTGCATTACAGGCACAATAAAGAAACAACTGAGCTAGTTCAAAATGGAACTGGAGGAGTCAGTAGATGGCATGAGGAGGTCTGCACACAGCATGTTGATGAGACTTTACATATTCATCCCATTGTTTCCAGCTGGTGCGATGAGCCAACTAACTGAGTAACCCCGTGAGGCAGACAGCCAGAAGATTAGCTGTGTATAGATGTGTTACAGATCACCTGAGATAACTTGGGTGAACTGGGAAGAGCAGGCATGAATGCTATCAAATATGATATCAGCATAAAAATTGAAAGAGTGCAACTGTATTCTAGGAGTTGGCAGGTGGCCACCCAGGTGTGTTATAAGATCTTAAGGATCTCCTGCATGGTTGGTTTGCTATTATAACCCCATATAATATTTCCATCTATGCCTGAAAAGACAAACACAACCTCTTCACTCCAATAAAACCTTACCATATACCTCTGTAAGCTCAAAACTGTATTACTGTAATTCACTCTATCTGGAGTGACCTATTGAATTCACTTGGAAAGTGGCGTAAGCGTGGAATATAAACTCTGCTTCACTGCTTACTAAGCTATATGCTATGCCAAGTACACATTACACATTCATTGACATCTAGTGTATCTATAGATAAGAAGTGAACCTTTTATCAAGATCTATTTCAAGGTTTAGCCATTTTACTGGAAAGAATATTGCCACTTAACTCTTTCATAGAATCATAGAATCAGTCAGGGTTGGAAGGGACCACAAGGATTATCTAGTTCCAACCCCCCTGCCATGGGCCACTTTGTCTTCTGAATTAACAGCCCTGGATTTGTTGATGTTACAGATGGACAGGATACAGTCTTAACCTCTTACAAAAGGAGTTTAACTCATTGCCTCTGAATTTTACTATCAAACTATCGCTATCAAAACATGTTTTATCTAAATGGACTAAAATCGTAAGTGACTTAGATCACTGTCTTGGGCTGTCTTATTCTATAAAATATTTACTATGTGATCAGTCTGTGCTACCTGCAAAAGTCATACTGAGTTCTACTGAATGCTGCAAGACCTGTTACTGGTATGAACAGAAAGATCTGGTTACATAGAAGAGCACAGTTGTGTGGAAACATACATTTGATGGTGAAGCCCTTCATTTGCATATTTAAATTTCAAACCAGCCTCTATCGATAACCATTTTGAGTCGCTCAGTTTCAGTTGCTTAATATTGTAGTTTTAGTTTCTTGTCCATGTCAGTGATCTTTCAATTTACATAATTGAACTATATATTCAGGGGTTTTTATTTTTTTTTAAAAATTTTAGCAGTCAAAACTCTTAGTCATCTACCTTGGGAGAAAATTCTGTAGTATTTTCACAAGCTTCCAATACATTTACTTTTCTCACATTTTATCTGATGACCTATTTTATGCTCTCTAGTACTTTGATATAACTGGGCTACATCTATTTTTTTTTCTTCTAATCACCAGTTATCTGCCTCTCTGAAATTTTATTTTTCTAGTAAATCCTACACTATTCACACTAGAGGGGTTGTTGCTTGCTTTCCATTTCAGCTGAATCTGTAGACTAAGACCCCTGGATGCAGCCTTCATCTACAGATGATTGTTTTGTGTTTTTGTTTGGTTGGTTGGTTGCTTGTTTGTCTTTTTTTTTAGCTGCACAAGTGGTACAGCTACGTTACAAGAGTCAGAGATCCTTGAGATAACCACAGCCACACTCATTACAGGCTAGGGGGCTGGATGGCAGTGCCATGTCAATTGAACCAGTTATTCCTGTGGAGATGCGGGTCAAGAGGCACAGAATGGTACTAAAATATCTTTATTTCCTATAGGACCCAAGCGGGCAGCTTCCCATGGTGCAGCACAGTGCTGGGTGGCAGAGGTACACTAGCTCGCATAAAGCTGGCTTCTGACTTTTTAGTCTGTGTTACTGCAGAGCACAGAGCTGACCTGTGACATGTTTTTAATTGTAAAGTTCAAAACTGAAGGGAAAAGAGCAGGAGTATCTCCTTGAGCAATCAGTAACCATTAAAGAATTTGCATTAAGGAGAGGGGAAAAAAAAGAGACCTGAAAAAGATGGCAGATTGCCACTAGGTTACATGCGGGCAGTAATAACAAGTAGATCCACAGGGATAAAAGCGGCTGCAGGATGAAGTCTTGCCCTAGAAAGACAAAGATGAGAGCCTCAGGGGTGTGTCCCTCTTCTGCAGTCTGCAGTCTTCAGGCATATTTTCATTTCAATAAAGTACCATGGAAATGAACTGGAAATTAGCCAGTCTCCTTCTTCTCAGCATTCCCTGTTTTACAGTACAATGAACCATGCAAACTCTTGTGAGCAGACAACTCTCCTGTTTCTTGTTTTTTGCTCTTGTTATGAAATGTAAATTCTCGCCGAAAATAAGCGGCGGAGATATCCATAAAGGTTTAATAAATATTTATTAACACTATATTACAAGTGATATATAATTGGTATTTACAGGTTCTAGTATTCAGTCGGAAAGAATCAACTCTGCAGAATGTATATATATAGGCACTTTGAACAGTTTGAGGAAATCTATGTTTAAAAAGTGAAACTAAATTGGAGTGAGGTAAAAAGAGAGAGAGCGGAGGGGTGAGTGCTTGTCCTTTGGGAAGAAGCGGCAACTTACGGCAATGCACTCGAAGGCTGCTGGTTCGAGTCCCGGGCAGGGCGGATCTCTCGGCGGCAGAAGGCACGAGGCGAACACGGGCACGCACACGGGAACAGGCGCAGGTATTAACATGGAGCACCGAACACGGATACCGGGCACGGAACAGGGAACACGAGTGTCCAAAACAACTCCTATTTAACATTTGCTGCACGGACACTGGTCCAGTGAGCATCCTTGTTAAACAGAGCAATTGGCCAATGAACTGGTGTTTCACCAAATATAATGTGAACATAACTTGTGAACAAAGCCAAGTATGGGCATGTCGTCGGCGTGCCATTGTCCCGAATGACCCAGGAGATGGTCTACTCAGACAGAGTGGTGCCCAGCCTTCCCCCCCGCGACTCCAGAGGGGAGAGGGGGTTCCAGCTGAACACGTAGGCCATGTCCCACCACTTTAAGGATATAGTCTTGGGTCATAGGCTTCTTTCACCACAGCTCTCTGGAAGTTATAAGCCTCCTGATGAGCTGGTGGCCACAGGTACACCGCAGCTCCCAGAGGGCAGCTACCCCAGCCACCATTTGGGTGCATGCGCCATGATGCCTAATTTGCCTACAGAGATGAGGGTCATCCTCATGTGTTGAGACAAAAGCTTCTGATGCAGTTTTAATGAGTAACTACGAATCCTGGGATTCAAGATTGAAGCCTACGAATGCAGGGTTGTGTGGCTGAATACTGACAAGAAGATGATGCACAGCTTTGGCCTTAAGTGATATCTATGGCCAGGGCTATCTATGATGTAAAGAGTTTATCACTGTCAAAAGAAAGAGAGGAAACAGGCCCTGTCCATTTTAAACAGTTGATTGTAGATGTTGTTCTCTGCTGAGTGGAGGTACAGACGTGTTACTCAAAATTTTCTTTCCAGGGTGCTCAAAA
Organism: Indicator indicator; assembly: GCF_027791375.1. Classification (NCBI taxonomy): domain Eukaryota; kingdom Metazoa; phylum Chordata; class Aves; order Piciformes; family Indicatoridae; genus Indicator; species Indicator indicator. Next base: position 55,678,868 of record NC_072010.1, on the reverse strand, counting down.
CCTCTTTGCTTAGTCTGCATGTCTGAAAAACTGCTATATGCATATGTGCTGCACCTATATGATGCAAATAAATCTGTACTTTTATCACAGGAAAACATTCAGAGGCAGACATCCCAGATGCTCCAAATGCTTTTGGTTTAACATAGCCTCTTGGACAAAAATAATGCTCCAGCATAGCCATGGTGCATCACAAATCAAGAGCTTCTATTAATCCTACAGCAGTGATCTCCCAGACAACATAATTCAGTTTTTATTAACACACCAACTTAATCTTGTAGGAGGGGACACATTAAATACACATTTTCTTTGGAAAAGAAGTCCAAGAAATAGCAGACTTTTTGACCTGAAATGAATGCTATTTGCCCACACGAGTTCACTTTTTGTTCAGCTCAAGTGTAATTTAATGAGAAAATTCCTCATTTTTCATTAGTAATAGTTGCTCCACCTGGACACACCGATTTGTACCATCTTTATAACAACAACTAGGAAATCTAGATAAAGTCCTACTAACAAGGTAGCATTAGCATTACATTTCTAACACTCCATGACAGGTGGCATAGAAAAGAAATGTATTTCTTTAAAATATGATTTGCACCAGTTTCCCTTTGCACAAATCAGTTAAGGCCCATAAGTGAGAAATTATGTGGGTTTTATTTTAACCAGATTCATAATCCATGAATAAATTACTGCCTTGTAAGAGTGTAAGAAATCTAATTCTGTGTCAACCTGCTGCTCATACACAGAGGCCCCCCCAGTGAAGTCGTAGGCTACTCACAGAAATGCAGAAGTGCAGCTGAGCACTCCTGTGCTTCAGAGAAACAATAATAAGAAAATGTTTTTGAATTTCTTGAGGTGTGTGGTGAATAACAGCACACAGTGCTTCTTTTCTTGGGGGAATATGATGGGATTCAGACTTACCTTGCCCCAGCAGAGAGATAATTGCTATAATTCATAAGAGAGGTTTATTTCCATTTTTCATTACTGGAACAAAACTTTATAAATTGTGTCGAAGGGAATAGAAGCTTTTATTTCCTGAGGCTGCACATGTAATCATTTTAATTCAAACAACCGATTGAACCAGCCTATACTGGTCATTACATTTCTTGTCTTCTTCCTGTCATTTTGTAGTTTGATTTCTTTATCAACTTGCTCCTAGTTTTACATGCGCTTTCAATTTCTTTGTCTGGAGGCATACAGCAAGTAGTCTCATTGGCAATGATCAGTTAGCACAGTTTCTACAGGTCCCTTTTAGAATAGCCTAGCCAATGTCTAACATTGATCCTACATAATTTGTGTTTAAACTTTACAAAGAGAATACTTTCACACTAGGAATGACTTTAAACTATGTCCTATTTTAAGATAAATCTATTTATTTTCCCCATGCCCTTGCCACATTTGCTGATCACACTGACACATACATCTAAGTGAGTTTTGTTTCTTACAGATGCTTTACCTGTTTTATTTTATTCTACAGTACAGCTGCTCATGGAGCTGAATTTGTAACTTAGCTACTGTATGCATAACTGTTATATAGCCTGTGATGGGAAAAGAAAAAGGTTTGAACCACACTACAGGTTCAAGAGGAAGGCAAAGTTATGTCAAGAGAGTTACGCAAAGGAAAAATAATGAAGGAGACCACAAGTCACATCATTAAACTCTGGGAGAACTTTACCATTAAGATTGTAAGTTCTTTAAGATTTGTCTGAATATACACAAGCAGACAAGCTGAAGGATGTTATTGAAACAGCAGAAGTGGAGAAGAACAGCAAAGCATCACAGCAATCAGTAGGCTGCTCTCTGAGCAATCCATCTGCAAGTTTGTCTCTAACTGAGAGTGGCATTCTCCAGGACTCTTGCCTGGACTATGGAGACATACAGATGTGTTCCAGCTTCTGCAGTGCTGTGCATCAAAGCAAGAAGATGAAATACCCAGCTCTACTTTTTAAAGCTGAACTTAGGAATGCAGTTCAGAACTACCTCAAAACTGGAGTATTCTGTTTTCCTGAACCTTTGAAATCAGTAAAATATGTCTGCAATTGTGCTTCAACCTGAGATTACAGATTATGTCAATTTATAATACTTCGTTTATTTGCTTATTTCTGTTTGTAGTCCTCATCAAAATCAGACTAAAAAGAAACACAGAAGAATTACCTGCCTTACTCATATCTCCCATCCGCTTTCTAAAGGAAATAAAATTCAATGGCCAAAGGCTGGGATGGTCTGGATCTGTATTAATTACTGACTCAGCTTCTTGGTGAAAAAGCTCTGTTTGTGCAGTTCTTAGGCTAATAGATTCTTCATCTTGTCAGGAACCCTAAAAAGAATTGTGCCCAAAATATAAGTAAGGAAAAGTCCCATGATTTTTTTTCAACACACAAAATGTTTGAATTCAGTCAGGTGTGGGAGAAAAGATAGAGTCACTTTTCATTTTATCTGACCCATCCTCTTTTTATGTTGACACGCTTCCTGGGTTCAATTATTTTCAGAATATATAACTTTCCTCATATTATCCCACAGATGGCTTCCAGCCCTTTAAGAAATGTACTATGAAAGGCAAATCTCTACAATGTTTACACTTTCTTTCAAGGTGGTTTTAGCAATTCTATCTCATTTCATTTTCTTACTTAGGAAAAGCTGGCAAAATATCAAAAGAAAAATGTACAGATGAGTGCTCTGCATGGAAACTAGATGGATGCTTAGTACCTTCTCAAGCCAGGCTAACCTTGGGCATTCTGATTAGCTGGTTGAAATTCAAATGCATTTGATGCCTGTGGATCCTTTCAGGATTAGTACCTCTTCCGAAGAAGAACAAAGGTAGCTCAAGTTGTCTTGTGTGATGCACCCCAAAGACTAAAAGCTGGTGATTGTGTCAGTATAAAGTACCTCTTGGCTTTCCTTCTATATTTGTGTGATACCCAAGGCTTGTGATTTTGACCTTCCTACTCTGAATGTGCAGTGCAGAGTAGCAGCTCACTCCCATGGTGGCAGCCAGCATGGCATGCTCCCTTTCAGAACCCTAGGATATCTTTACCAGGCTGCAGCACTGCTATCCCTTATCATGTAGGCCAGTAGGCATAGGGCACTAGGCGCATACTTGCACTGGCCTTTCATATCCAAAGCCTACAGGTAAATTAAAAATTGCAGACAGGTCAAAAAATAAATGCTTTACTGTTAGCCCTCTTTAGCTTCTGGGGATAGAAGGAGACTAGAGCATACTTTGTGTCCCTAAGCAAAGGCCTTGAGAGCTTTGTTGTTCCCTAAATCTGTGTGTAAGCACGCAAACAGTTCCTAGAACTGAAATTCCTGACCACCTCATAATTCACTGCATGTTCACAACATGAGGAAAACTTTTCAGGCCTCTCCATACTGTTCTCTTCCCTGTGCTCCAGGCCACCCTTCGTGGAAAAATGCAGGCATTGCTTTCTTGATGACTGTCATACTCCTTGAAACAGGATTTTTTTCCTACTCTAGAATGGATCTCCACATTGGCCCAAGAAAATCATATTGCCCTTCTGCTTCACAAATCACCACCCAGCCATAGACACATTGTGTAAAAGACAGTGTAGGTTTCTGGAGGTTATAAGTGATGGCATATGAAAGGGAATTAGAACTATCTGATTTTCCTATTCTAAGCTGACCCCTGTAAAACTGAGAAGAAAATTGCTTTGACTAAGCAAATATGATATGGTAGTCACAGAAGGAATGTAACAAACCATATCGAATATCAGAATCTTTTAAAAATAGACATGCCTTCTTTCTAAACCAGAAAAATACTTAAATATTAGCAGTAAAAATTGTAACCACTTCTTGCTCTGCCTCATACCCCCATTTTCCTCTGTAATCCCTTTATGCCAATATATTATGCCTATGATTTCTATCTGAGAGACCCTTTCCCTATTTACCTGTAGCTGAACTTCTGTTTGGGGTTTAACAAGTGTCTAAAGAGCTGTGGTTGGATTCTTTGCTCCATCTGGTTTCTGATAAAAGGCAAAGCTTGATTAACTTATCCTGATAAGTTACTATGGCAACTTCCAACACTACAGGGAGAATGAAGCATTCACAGGTATGTTCTATCACTGCACATTTCCCCTGACCATGCAATTTAATCCATTAAAATTAAATGGTGAGTTGTGCAAATGGAGGCTGAGCCTTGGACTCCTTTCTGGAAGTTTGTCATTAGGCTGGATAATAGTGTGAGTATTGCTTTCTTTGATAGAAATCACTTCAACAAGCTGACAGGTAGCAGAATAAGGTCTCAGAATGAGATAGCATTGCATTCAGAAGTGCAGTAAATCCTGGCGAAAACCTTAGTGTTGTCGATAATGCTATTTGTCACTATCAACAGTGAAAAATGACAAAATAACGGCATGGCTATCTGAACAAGTTCAAATCAGATTTGGATTTTCTAAGCATCAGTCAGTCTAGTGCTTCAAGTGGAAAAAAAGTATGTGGGTCTAAACTCAGCTGTGTGGTCAATGTACAGCAGCTGAGTCCTTACTGAAAGCCTGATAAGTTCACTTGAATTTGCTGGATAGCTTCCAGAGTGCATGTGGGATGAGATTTAACAAGGCTAAGTGCAGGGTTCTACACTTTGGCCACAACAACCCCAAGCAGCACTACAGGATGGGGACAGAGTGGCTGGAGAGCAGCCAGGCAGAGAGGTGGGTGCTGGTCAGTAGTTAGGCTGAACATGAGCCAGCAGTGTGCCCAGGTGGCCAGGAGAGCCAATGGCATCCTGGCCTGTATCAGGAATAGTGTGGCCAACAGGACAAGGGAGGTTATTCTTCCCCTGTACTCAGCACTGGTGAGGGCACACCTTGAGTACTATGTCCAGCTCTGGGCTCCTCAGTTCAAGAGAGATGTTGAGGTACTGGAACGTGTCTAGAGAAGGGCGGCGAAGTTGGTGAGGGGCCTGGAACACAAACCCTATGAGGAGAGGCTGAGGGAGCTGGGGTTGTTTAGCCTGGAGAAGAGATAGCTCAGGGGTGACTTCATTGCTCTCTACAACTACCCGAAGGGAGGTTGTAGCCACGTAGGGGTTGGTCTCTTCTCCCAGGCAACCAGCAACAGAACAAGGAAACACAGTCTCAAGTTGTGCCAGGGGAGGTATAAGTTGGGTATTAGGAGGAAGTTCTTCACAGAGAGAGTGATTGCCCATTGGAATGGGCTGCCCAGGGAGGTGGTGGAGTTGCCATCCCTGGAGATGTTCAAGAGAAGACTGGATGAGGCACTTGGTGCCATGGTCTAGTTGATTGGATAGGGCTGGGTGATAGGTTGGACTGGATGATCTTGGAGGTCTCTTCCAACCTGGTTGATTCTATGATTCTATGATGTGTCAGGGGGCAAAGTTCAGAAACTTGCTTGTGTCTTTACACTCTAGCAAAGTATGGCTCATATCCCGGATTGAGTGGGTAGCCTTGGTTATTTGTTCCAGGAGGCCAAAGTCAAATCTTTAGGTGGTTTTAAGACATGGAAATATCTTGGTCACATCTTCTTTCTTACAGTGATGCCCTTCTAATCTCCTTTTTCTCTCTGATAAATCACATGCTGAGAGAGACAATAGTGTTTTAGCATGGAGATGAGTGGCCTTGAAGTGATTATGGTGCCTTTGCCATGGGGAGACATTAAGGAACAAATGACATTGAAGAATATGTCCATATATATCATTAACTATTTTCTAGATTTCTGAAAATGTATTTGCCAGCCATGTTATTTCACATTTCAGCACAGAAATAAATCAGCATTACAACCTGTGGGAAATAGGATTTTTTAAAAGTGCTTCCATAACTAGCTTGAGAATTTGAGAGGTTTTGTCCCAGGACATTATCAAGTCAGTTTGCAGCTGGTCACATTCCTGAGTGAGATGCTGTACATTTCACAGGCAGTACTTTTTCTCCAATCAATTTCTCTCCTATCTGCCTATATCCAGCTGATTTCATGATAAAGGAGATTTTTAAAGGACTCAGCTTTGCCACACTGATTTTTATCAAGCAAGGGCTGACTTGATGAAAAGTTCAATGAAGCTGGGCTTCTCTCTGCAGGCAGAGAGGAGCTGAGTTCATAATTTTTCATTTAACAACAAAGGTGTTTGCCTGGGTGAACTCTAGTTGGCCTAGGAATAAGAAGCTAGGTGGGATTGAGAGAGGAGCTGTACTTCCCCCCCTCGCCCCCCCCAACAATGTGGTTATTATAATCTGGGAGAGAAGAACTGCAGATGAAAATGGCCATGGTTTTCCAGTCGTATTACTACTTTCAAAAGTAGTCATGAAAAGGAAGGTATTCACAGTCTCTGTGAGTCCTGTACCCTCAGGTACAGCATCGCTTCTGTACTATTCTCCCCTTGGAGAGGTAATATGAACTGAATTGTCTGAGCGTAAGTGACAAGAGGAAGACTGTGTTAACTTTCTCCTCTTTCACTTGTGAGGCAAGCAGGCTACCAATGCAGACTTTGTTAACTTGGATATTTCAAAGATCATGATTTACAGAAACAGATGATTAATTTTTCTGGATCGCTCCATTCCCTTAGTGCAAATGGACAGTTAGAAAATCATACATAGACAAGGAGCAATGACTGGGAACCCTGAATCTTCTACTCCACAGGAAAAGAACAACTGAAAGAAAGATCTCATTAAGGTGTTCAAGACAGGAGTATATTTTTAATACATGTTCAATGCCTAGCATAGAGTGACCCCTTGTTGCTGAAACAAATGAAGTAGAAATACCATCAAGCTGTATGATAGTGATTTCACAGTCTGTTCAGGTTTATAGACCCTGAGTTCCATAAGACAGGATGAAATTCATCTCACAGCATGTCAGTGTCCATGTCTGAGCTATGAACTCTTCTTCTGCAGTGAATGGTGAGAAACACAAACTGAAAGGTGGAAGTGCATCTTGATCCAGTAAAGGTTTTAAAAATAGCTCTGAAAGCACCTACTTCTTGCAGCTATCCAATAAAGGATACATTATTTGGCTGACTCTAGGGTTAGATACTTCCATTTGGTCATCTGGATTTAACCTGAATGAATGAATATCAGCTGAAAGGATTTTTATGTACCCATTATTTCTAAAATTATAAATGGTCCCTGATTTTTAAGCTCATTAACGTTCATTGTGAGATCATGGAAGTTTCTTTCAGGTTCATTTATCATGCAAGGATTTTTTTTCTATGAGTGATTTTTTTTTCTTTTTTCCTTTTTCTACAGAAGAAATACATTTCTAAAATTCCTGTTATTTCTGTACATTTACCACACTTCTATGCACAAGCGCTGTAGGTATGTTATGCTAAAAAACCCCCAATGCATTTCAAGCAATTAGCTTTTTGCTTCAGTCACTGTAGCAGTTACTTAGGTAAGACAGTCATTATTATGCCCTGCAAATTTTCATGGACTGGAATGTTTGAGAGAAAAAACAAATTTCATTCCAGTCTGTTTTCATTTGGTTTCCTATAAAGTATTTATGCTGTCCAAATATGTAGTAGGAAAGCAAAATTCACAGCACTTTAAAGGAAAGGCAAATATTCTAGGGACTTGCAAGAGCTGCCTGTGTATCAGCAGCAAGCTTTGCTGTCATATAGATAAACAGCAGTGTCAGTTGCTCATCAGGTTTTGGAAATGAGTTAGTCTTGCCTGAGTTTAAAAGCTCTCAGTGTGGGTATTGACATGTGGACTGGGTGTCAGAGAACCCCACCACAGACAGTGGAGACCTGAAGTGGAATTCAATTGGTTGCACACAGATATCTGTTATCTTTTTAGGTCTTCCCTGTCTTCCACACGACACTATGGGTCTCCATTAGATCCCATACCATACCTGAGACTCTCATGTGAAGGCCCTAAATGCTTTTCCCTGGACAGCTTATGGCCTTTCAGTCAGTAGAGTCTTGGGAGTTGTTCAGGTGGACAGCTGCTTCATTTTGATCTAATTTAGGATATTATGAGTAGCTCCTAGATCCTTCATTCGATATAGAAATGAATGAGGGCTCTTCTTCTATGAGGACAGACTGAAAGAGTTGGGGCTGTTCAGTCTGGAGAAGAGAAGGCTCCGAGGTGACCTTATTGTGACTTTCCAGTATCTGAAGAGGAGCTACAAGAAAGCTGGGGAGGGACTTTTTAGGATATCAGGTAGTGATAGGACTAGGGGGAATGGAATAAAGCTGGAAGTGGGGAGATTCAGGCTGGACGTGAGGAAGAAGTTCTTCACCATGAGAGTGGTGAGAGCCTGGAATGGATTGCCCAGGGAGGTGGTTGAGGCCCCATCCCTGGAGGTGTTTAAGGCCAGGCTGGCTGAGGCTGTGGCCAGCCTGATCTAGTGGGAGGTGTCCCTGCCCATGGTAGGGGGGTTGGAACTAGATGATCCTTGTGGTCCCTTCCAACCCTGACTGATTCTATGATTCTATGATTCTATGAATCTAATGCCATTTTGGAGTCCTCTGGGGCATCCAGAAGACTGAAGAATTTCTGTAAGGCCTTTATATACATCTGTTAGCTCCTTGCACATGTCTAGATATTTCAGGGCATCTCAGTTATTTGTGTTTCAGAAAGTGAATTCTTCCTGGCTTTGACTAGCTGTCCATTGTTATTATGGGTGATTAACAAATCCAGTTGCACAGAGCACCTATATGAGAGACATTGAATAAGACATGGTGAATTCCATTTCTTATGTACCACAAATGACATGCACATCACGTACATTCAGTGCAGAAGCAGCAAACCCCAAGAAAACCAACAAAGACATATACATCATGGTCATTTATGATTTCTACCACCAGACTGCAAAGCCACCAGAACATGGTGAGTTTATGAGCATCTACACAGTTCCCAGTGAGTACACCAAAGTCCTAAACTGTAATAGCCTAAGTCATGTTTACTTCAGTAGGGCTATTTGTGGAGAAGTCAAGTATTGACTACTCAGCAGGGCTTAATCTAACTCTGCTCTAGCCCTCTGTAAGCTAAATATCTTGTCAAGTTTAAAGTTCTTTATAGTTGACAGAGAAGCACGGATACTTCCAGGAAACTTTTCATTCAGTTTCTGGCAGATGTCTACATTAGACTGGAATTATGCTCTGAAAATGCCTGTTCTCTTAACCCTCTCTGGAGGGAGTCCATACTAGTAAGTCCTAGTGCTGTAACTTGAGTTCTCTTTTACTGTGTACTTCAGTATATGCCGGTGTCCAGAGTGGCATCTGCTTGTCAAGGGCCAGGGTTGAGCTGGCTGCTAAACAAGTGACGCTCTCTGTCCTTTCTCAAAGGGGAGGAGAAAGTGAATAAAGAATAGAGACTTATGAACTAGAAATGAAAGCTAAAACTACTTTAATAAAAGTAATAATAATAAAATGAGATATATATGAATGCATACAAACCCAATATCAAACCCAGCTCCCTGATGGCAATTAGCCATCACCACCTCTGATGCCATTGTAGAAGTCCCAGACTGTACTCAGTGGCAGATGGGAACTGGAGCTGGATTCTGGGACTGGATCCAGGAATACATGGATTTGGACTGAAGGCAGAATGGACAGACACATCCTTGGACACCAGCCATTTGAAAAGAAGATGTTGACCCTCGTGAACCCTTAGCTTTATACCAAATATGATGTATATGGAATACCTTGCTGGTCAGTTTAGGGTCACCAGAGCTGTCTGATCCTGCCTGCAGGTGTGGCCTTTTACTGTGCACCTCAAAGTAGTACACAAGATTTAGCAGTAGTCTTGGTCTACATACCAGTCCTTGGTACTAACTAGAAACATGGAGTGTTATCACTGCTAGAAGCAGACACTGTCTGTAAAAACATTCCATTAATTTCAGAAAGTGCAGTTACTTAGAAGAGATTGAGCTGAAAAGTAAAATCACTGAACAGGATTAGTTTTGTTCTAACTCAAACCAGGATTCTGCTGGATCATAGATTCGTAAAATCATTAATGATGTTGGAAAAGACATCTAAGATCACTGAGTCCAACTGTTAACACTGCCAAATTTACTGCTAAGCTTATGTGCTATAGCTACTTGTTTGTTGAACACTTTCAGGGATGGTGATTCCATCACTTTCCTGACCACTCTTTCAGTGAAGAAATTTTTCCTGATAACCAAACTAAACCTTCCCTGGTGCAACTTGAGGCCATTTCCTGCAATCCTTTTACTTGTTAACTGGGAGAACAGACTGACTCCCACCTCACTATGACCTCCTTTCAAGTAGTTGTAGAGAGAGACAAGGTCTCCCCTTGGCTTCCTCTTCTCCATACTTATCAATCCCAGTTCCCTCAGCTGCTCCTTATTAAAGCTACTCTGCCTTTTTGTGCTCTAGACCACTCACCATTTTTGTTGCCCTTCTTTGGACTCGCTCCAGCAACTCAATGTCTTTCTTGTAATGAGGGTTGCAAAGCTGAACTCAGTATTTGAGGTATGATCTCACCAGTGCCAAGTACAGGGGGAAAATCGCTTCCCTAGTCCTGCTAGCCACACCATTTCTGATATTTCAGATATTTTCTGGTATCATTTTGCAGGTATTCCACAATGACTAAGTATCTGGAGTGGCTAGGGCCTACAGCCAAGACATAGGATCCAAAGAGTGCTGTTGGGTCTGCCTATGTATACAGAGACTTAGACTTATTCTTAGCTGGTGATGGATAACATTAGATATAATAAATCTTTTCCTTTCCTCCTCCCCAGTATTATTAAATGTTTTGGTTTTCCTGTCAATGAGTATCTGTAACCAGCCGCTAAAGCTTTGCTGTTATAGAAACATCCCATATTGCTATCCCAGTAACCTAGATTCATGTGTTGGTATGATTGGTGGATGGGATATAAAAGCAGGTGGAAAATATAAGAAATCCTTCCTAATGTAGAATATTTGGTTTTGACTGAAGAAAGTTCACAAAAAGGTCACGATTTGTATGAAGGCAATCCTTTTCAGTCTTTGTATTTTACCTCCCATCTAACCACTGGTGATACACATAAAAGTCCATAAAATGTCAATTTCTGTCTGTTACAACCAAAGAAAAATATATGAGATGTTTGGCTTGGGAAATCAGTTTTCAGTCTGCTGTAACCTACTATTTGTTATAAGTGGACTCTAGCATTGAACACTCCTGTTAGGAGTTCACAATATACCTGTGTGCTGCAGTCTTGCAAAATAAAAATAGCTGCAATAGGCTGGAGAAAACTAATTGCCAGTAAAGTATAACACCTATATTTCTTTGGAGTGAGAATCACTACTTGCAATTAATTCAGAAATTACCAAAGCTTAATGTCTCTGTTGGTATCCACGCTTGTGCACAAATAACTTCAATGCTGAAAAGACATTTTATGGTCTGTAGCCACTTGCACCAAAGGACCTTCTAATTTTCTAGTGGTAATTGAACTGGTGATATATTACAAAATCCATTTTTTTCCTGGAAACTTAGGACTTGTTGGTTGTAGTCATATTAACAATGCAAGAATTCATCACAGTGTACCACCTTTCAGGCAGACAGTCATCATTGTTACTGTCATTGTTACTTGGAAGCATCTAAAAAAGCATGGTTTATGCACTGCAAGCAGGAACACAAACCCTGCTACCAATTTTAAAAACATATTTTTTTTCTTCTAATATCGTGTCAAACAGTTAAAGAGCAGAGGATGTTTATATAGTCACTTTCTTTAGCATTAACAAGAACATTAAGAATTAAGTTTTCCTTCTGCACAGATTCATGCACAGACAGGTGAAATGAAATGTGATGTATCTTTCAGCTGAAAGAGCAATGCTGATGTATTTTCTGCTTACATTAATCTTCCAGAGGCTGATAATACAAACTTTCTATACTGGAAAAAACAACCCTAGTCTTTATTGAATAGAGGCTAAAACATCACACGAAAGAAAGCACACTTTAATCCAGACTTACAAGGGTGAATTACCACTGATTGAAACTTGTGCATCTTCTTAATAACTATTTTTTGTTTGTTTGTTTGTTTGTTTTGGAGACTAGCCTTCCCTCTACTTGATGATACCATGACAATGAGTGTGATTAGGAATATGATTGGACCAAAATCTCTTTTGCTCACATTTGATTCATAGAGCCTAATTTCAAAGCCCAACACTGCCGTTACATTTAGACATTACAAATGGAATATCAGAGCTAATCACCCATACTCTGTCTATAATCAGTGGGGAGCAATGGGTAATTCAGATTTTTGGCATCTCCAAATTACTATCTTAAGCAAGGTCTGGAGGTGCCTAATTCTCTCTACTAATTGGTGAGGGAATGAGATGATAACTCAGATTTTGATAGCAACATCAGAAGCATGAAAAGCTAGGGGGAAAAATCTTTGATATGTCACAGACATGCAAACTTTAAGCCTATATATCTTGCTTTTCTTTACCCAATAGTCAAGATCATGAATCACATGATTTCTCAATGTAATCAGGAGTGGATGATTATTCCTACAGGTTTTGTATTCTCCATCTCTGTAATAGGGATTCATAATATCATTAATCCATTTAAGACTTTCCTGGAAATGAGATGATGAATCTTAGTTGGTCTTCACACCCATCAGTTAAAAGGAAGTTCAACTAGCGTTGACAAGTACATTTTTAGAAGATACCCAAGCAGGCACTGTGTTCAATAAGACAACACATACTCTTCAGGCAAGGCAGATGTTGCACAGTAATCAAGGTAATCATGACAATTAAGGTAGAGACATGTCTTTCCTGTTGCAGCTGGAATACAGTTTGTCCTTGCTCTTAAGAAGCAGGGTCTGAATAGCAGGCAGACCCATTCCACCTGAAGACAGAGGCAATCACTATGATAAAGCTCTTTCTTAGTAACTGCCTCATGCACATTAGGAATGCAATGCATCAGATACAGCAGCATGCAGAACCATTCAGCTGGGGGATGGAATAATATCACTGTTTTTATAAACAGGACTCTGACAGGTCTCCCAGGAGGGTTCTGACAGCCGCCATCATTCATCTGCCTTTGCCAACCGAAGCTGGTATAAACCATGAGGGAAAAAAGTGATGGCACAGACCTAAACTTACTTAGATGCTGCTGTGCCACAGACACTGAGAATAAACAAAACTTGACATGAAGCAAACACTTATTTTTGGAGAACCAATGAAATCCTAAATCTGACATCGAATGACCACGACAGATGTTGTAGAATATATTTATTCACTGCACGTATTTTGTCCAGACAGCTAATAAGAAACAGGAATCTGTTTAAACATGCAAAACCTAAAGCTGGAGAAGCTGTACACCTTGTGTTTTGCAGGAGTTATCTGCTGATTAACATCACACAAAGTGAAATGGCACATCCAACAGCACAGCATCTAAGCGTTGTGAGGGGAGTAGCCTGTGGGCAGTCAGTGGGCTTCTAAAACACCTGCATGAGCCTAAGAGTGTGACCAAACCTCCTGAGATATGAAGTCTTTTACAGGCCTATGGCCCTTGTATGCTGAAGGTGTTTGAAAAATTAAACTCAGTATTTTAAACCCTCCAAGTTTTATACCTACTGGATTTTATTCCAGGTCCCTTTGAGAAACAAAGTGTTGAGAATAAATATTCTGTCTTTGGGAAACTGTGCTATCACTGTGTACATTTAACATTTCTAGACTCTGGACTAAATGGATGCTAACAAAACTGAAACATAAACTCCACTTTCAGGTGTGCCCTAGAGGATTCCCTGGGAAATTCAGGTCAGTGCCTTCCCAGCATGCTGCTCCTTTGATTTTTGTCTTTAATAGCGGGCTAATATTTTTTTCCTTTTATTCCCCCCCCATGTAGTTTTCAAGGCCTGGGACATAACTGTTCACAACAGATTTGTTAGGTTACTACTGATTTTTTTTTTGGGGGGGTGGGGGGTAACAAATATCTAATATCTAAACCAATATATAAATATCTTGAAATATCTAAATATGTAAAAATATGACTGAATGGACACTTAAAATATGTATCACTTTATTCCTAAAAAAAAAAAAAATCTTTCAGGGTATTTTGCTCCTGGAAATGAGGACTTTATTTACTATTATTTAAAGAAAAGCAGAAGAGAATATAAACCACAATGTGTTCCTACAAAATACAACACAATATATTCCCCTCCCCAAGGTAAAGAGCATGAAAGGTTTTCTTTTTCAGACTGGGTGCATGCTCATCCACTTATCTATGCAGCCACTATACTGTACTTGAATGTAAATCACTTGCAAAATGCTATGGCCAATTTCCCAGTTGCCTGTCTCCATAGTATGCATGTGCATTATGTATTATATGGTTAATAGTGCATCAGCTCCCTTGTGGAAAATCAAGAAAGCTTCCATGTCCTCCTGAAAGAAAATGTGAAATTATTTCATACACGCCCAGCCAGGTCAGGCTGCAGTATGTTCTCAGGAGAAATTTCAGGTGAATTAAGGTGTCACTGTGCTCTACCATGATGTGGTGGATACAGAGGTACTTGAGGCAGCTCAAATGCAGGAGGTAGTATGGCTAGATCAGCATGCTGCTCTCTGTAGACTAATTAGTTCTGCTAAGAAGCAGGATATAATAGTCCATGCTAAGTGCTTTGAGGTACTTCACAAGCGAGAGGGTGCATATCTGCATGGTGCTTTGTTCCTGCCTTCCCCTTCAGCTGTGCTGAATTCTGCCGAGGAGGCTTTCTGACTGAAAACAGGGACCTTTAACATTCACAAGAGCTTATGAAGCTGGAAAACATAAGAGAATCTACTCCCACAGAGAAGCCCAATGGTTTCTCTGCTGGACAGCAAGAAATGGACAATTCTAGGGAGAGAGCACAGCCTGAGGACTTGTTTCCATTGCTCTAGTGCTATCTCAAGACATGGGACTTGGAGTTGAATGCAGCCAGTGTCTGCATTTCTACACATGCACATGTGGGGTCTGCTACCATGGGGACACTTACACCAGCTTTTAGCTCACTGAGGGAATACATATGGTCTTTCTTGGGGTGAGGCATCATCTTTGAAGTGGCAGAAAAGTACTGGAAAGAACCAGCATCTCTGGGAACTGAACAGGATTAAATTAGGTACAAATTAGGAACGCAAAGGTACAGAAAGAACTGCTAGCATTTTAGCCTACAAGACATGCGCAAAGTAACAACGGTGAAGATGAAACTTAAAGAACTTGTTTTGCCAAATATTGCAAAAACAAATGGGAATGAAGGTGAAGAATAAGAATACCAAAGCTTACACCATGTTGCATTGTCCTCCAGATAGTCCTCTGGGTAGCAAGAGGGAAACAAATTCAGGGAACAGAAAAACAAAACAAAACAAAATAAACCACAGGTTATACCAAACAGGCAACTACAGAGAAGATAACGAGTCTTTATAGTCAGTTGATTTTAAATGAGAAATCTTAATCATTCATGTTCTACAGAAGCAGCTGAGCTCAGAGGTTAAAAATATTTAATTTCTGACAGTATTAATTTCTCTGAACTTCAAGTGTAATTGCTATATGCCTAGACTAAAGCTGTCACTTTTTGGCACTTTGTAGTAGAGAGATATGGAATGATTTCTCTGAGCTGTTTAAATGCATACTTTAGGATGAGATCAATCGTGCTTTAGAAGTATTTGACCTCATTTCAGTTTCCTAAGCCTACACTAGATAACTGAATGAAGACCTTTACTTCTTTCCATTAACAGTAAAAACTACAGCCATCTTGATTTGAAATCTAGATAACTGGTTCTAGGTTCTGCTGCAACAGTCAGTAGAGAAATAGAGTAGAATTCAGTTACCTAAATATAGACATAGAAAATGATTTTAGTAGCTCTGAGGTATTCCATCTTCCAGTCAATTCTGTAACTGTGCTTTTACATTTTGACATCTTGAAGACCATAGGCATCTCAATTAGCATTTAGTGACTATGTTTATGTATCTGAGTTCCAATCAGAGGGACCTACAGAGAGCAGCCAAGTCCCAGTTCTGTTCTCTTGCTTGGCTGACACTTAGTAGCATTCTCTGGGCTGTTTTACCTGGATTTCGACTGCCAGTTGTATAGGGGAGCATCCCAAATTACTGTCTGACGTGTCACCTTAGTTAGATGTCATAAATACTTTGAGGCATCTCAGTGCTACATATCTACATGTAGGTATCTCAGCTGAGCCTTTCGTTCCCCAATGTACGAGAGGTGTCTGTGACAGATGGAGTTAATCACTCTCCAAAACCATGTCTCTATTTACTTCAGAAAGAGCCTGATTTTTAGGCCCTATGCTGTGAAGATCTGATTCAATTGCCTGAGCAGAGATATCTTGAATTGCTTGAGGTGCTGCAGCATATTCAAGCCAGCTCCCCATTGCTGCTCCAGAAGTATACTGGTCTCCTCTAGTGCAGTGCCATATCTGCTGAGGCCATGATTCAGATGATCCAGGGTGTCTTAGGTGGTGCTTTACATACATGCTTGGATGACTCTCTCGAGCTCTACGTAACTTCCTGAAAACATCTGACACATTTTAAACCAATCATATCAATGCATTGGGGGGATATGTTTTTTTCTTTTTCCTTCACGTTTCTCGCAATTATTTTGATATATTTCTTATTTATTAAGCATAACTGGTTACAGCTATGACAATAACAGCAGAAAACTGCTTTCCCTCCTCTTGGAATGGAATGGCTGGATTAATAACACAAGTTCAGGCAAGGAGCAATATCTCAGATGGGCTCAGTGCTCAATGATTTCAGTGTAGGTTTCTTTTGAGGGCTGCTTTGTGCAACACGCCTGAAAAAATATGCTCAACTGAATAAAGCTTATAAATGGGGATATGAACAGGAGTTAAAAACCCCCACAACTGGTTCTGATATGCTACATGTTTGTCTAACGTTGAGATGCAGAGGAAATATTTTCTAAATTTGGATTCTTCTGAGGACATTATGTCAAAAGACAGATGAAAGCAGACTTGTTTGTCTCTTCTTTTGAGGTTTATGTTGCTGCACATTTGGACTTTGTGATGACAGTTTAAAGTGGTCTGACAGTGTTTTATGAATACAAACTCCAGAACAGACTTCTAAAAGCATTAATGTAACACTGAACAGTCAGCTGACTTACAAGGAAAGATTTGTTTCTTATATCTGTATAATCAAAAGAGGTTTTAACTGTTTGACACTACTATCAAAATAGTGATATTGCTGTATGTTTGTATTGAGCAAGTAATAGAAAATGGTCAGTGTGCAGATTGGGAAAGTTCTGGTCCTTAAGTCCTGCTGGCAATGCAAGGGTTTGGAGCATCTGCATGAAGCTGGCCCTCCATGCTCTGTCTACAGCTAATGAAGTGAGATACATGATTCAGAGAATGATTCAGCACATTAAATGCTAAGGATCCAAAGTAGGCAGGTTGAATGGTGTTCCTGTGGGGCAGGAGTGCTGCATTTATATCCTTTTGGATAAAATTACCCTAGCTGGTGTGAGTAGCAGGCAGTGACCTTTACCAAGTGCTGATAAGGGATTACAGCTCTGAAACAAGACCTTCTGCTCTAATCCACATAAACAGCCTTTCCTCACTCCACTGAGGTCAGTGGCCATCTCTAACTGGAGGGACCGTTAGTCTCAGCAAAAAAGACAGTAACACATGCATGACTGCCGTTTGGAGATGTATTTGATACCTACAGTCATCACTATGACTATAAACAGTTATTTTTCAAAATATCACCAGCAGGAAAAACAAACATGTTTGGATTAAATACTTTTTAAGGTGAGAGCAGCAATGTTAAGACCTTTGTTTTTTTAATGCTTTTTTCCTGAAATAATGCACAAACAAACCTAGTTAAATCATATGGATACAAGCTCCCCTTTCAAAGTGATTAAGAGTTATAATGGATTGTCTGCACTGGCAATTTTCATTAGTTACAGCCTTAGAAGGCTGGAGCATGTGACAACTCTGTGGTATTCAGGATGCTGCTCAGAACTGTGGTTTAAAATTTTTAGTTTAGAAAGGATATCAATGTGTTTAGAAGCATTCTCCTTATGTCTTTTTTCATTACAAAAATGCTTAACTTGTTCTTATAAAACTAATCTAATCTGAATTGTGCTGTCAGCCTTCCATTTTATGTTCTTACTCACTTGCTCTGTTTGCGACCTTTATCTTTGACAGAGCACGAATGAAACCTACAGGCTTTGGTGACCTTCGCTAGTCCTAGATTAAGATCCAGGCCTCTGCACTGAGTAATACACAGGGGCTGGTACTCTGAATCTGAAGTGAAATGGTAAATTTAAGATCCCATCAAATATGGCTTGAATATTGCCAGCTAGATTTTTAGCCTGAGATGTTACACTAGCTTATGAACTTGCTGTGGTTGAAAACCTGTCTACAAGGGAGGTAAACATATTTTCTGCTTCTCCTGTTAGGATACCAGGGCTTCACTGTTTCCAGAAGAGCAGAGAAATAACAAATGTTGCTTTTTGCTAGAGGGTAATCACATGTCTTGACTAGAAATGTCATGTTATTTTGCAACTCAGTTGATACGAAGTTTGACAGAATGCAGTAGATAGAATACAGGATAGACAGAAGTGATTGGAAAGACTTGGTGACTAGAAGACTACTGTGACTGTCAAAGGAATTTGATGAAGGATGATGATGTCAAGAAGATACCCAGGTCCTTATCTGAATTAGTATATTTTGAGTTTCTGCTCAGTGATTTAAGCTGCCTAACAGAGAAACCTCTAGATGTCTTAGGCTCGTGATCACAACCATAGAAAGATATTTTGGTGCTCTAATGCAGCTAGGCCTTGCCTGGCACCCAGCAGGAGTGCAGCTCACCAAAACCTCACATCCCTAATTAATGGCGGCTGTTTTTGGGTGGTCACTCCTCTCCCCTTGTTCTTGCTACGGCCTTGAGCACAACTGTCGTCAACAAGACAGACCAAATATCGTGCAAATGTTCATCAATAAGCTTGGCAAGCAGACAGTATGCAATGCAGTCTGTTTTGATCCAGGTGCTTTACAACTCCTTAATTTTGCTCATTGGCTTTGCCTTGAGATGATTGCTGAAACAGTATTAATGCCTATAATAATTAGCCTGCTATAAATCTATAGATGTATAAATAGCAGTGACATCAAAGTCTGAAATGTGAATGCAATGACTGGAAATAAAGAAAATAATCTTATGTTAAGTCTTGTTTTCAACATGATTGAATAAAGAAAGCAAGATTAATGATTACTGAATATTTAGCTGATAAAAGTCAGTTTTTATATTAATGAAAATAAAATAGCAGTCATTTTATAATTAACTAAAGCAGTGGAAAAACTTAATGTGGCTTTTCAATTCTATATGTTAAAGAACCAGCTGAAAAAATGCCTTAATGCATAAAAGCATTTTTGAAATAAAGTTTTGTTTTAAAGTTAAAAAAAATAAAAATATTGCTGTAGACCACTTTTAAATGAAAGTTTATACTGCAAAGTGCCTGCTGTGGCTTATCTGGGTTTTGTCTTCCAGGAAAGAGCATATTCAGTTCTAACATTTCTAATACATACAAATTGAGTCTGTTCTCCTAAAACGCAGTTCTGTACCATTTCCAGTGAAGAAAGAAAGGTTTACTGAATGTGGGAACAGCTGGCATAGAAACTATATAGAGTGATTACAAAATAGTTAAAAAACCCCCAAAATGTAATGAGATTACCACTCTATATTACCAAGCCATTTCTGCTAATTAAAGAATGGAATAAGTTTGCCTTACCAGCCTATCCAAACTTGTGCCAGCAGCAGTTGTAGGTCGCTCCTCTGGGTTATATGGTTTAAAGCGGGTATTGAAGTTATCAGGGACAGAACGGGAAGATCTCAGGGCAGGTGCTGGTTTAGGTTGGCCACATCCTTGGAAAACCTGAAAAAGACATTGCAGGTTTTATGAGAAAAAACAAAAAAACCCAAACCAACCAACCAAACAAAAAACCCTGGTATTTTATATTCTCTTTATTCTTTTTTTTTCATATATTTGAAACCAACTTTGATTGACATTTTGATAATAGTGAGTTGAGCACTTGCCTGATATTCAAACTCAGGTTAATAATTAAGCATGATTAATTACTCCACAAAAGTATAAAAACATATAGGGGCCTTAAAACTCCCTTAATTTAGGAAGATGATTATAGTAAGAAGTTAAAATCTGAAAGCATTTTAATTGTTGACTTTCCAAGAAGAGGAATGAGCAAAAGGTAGTCCTTTGTGGTGGAAATTAGTTGATAATTTTTTTTCTTTGCTTTTGTTAAAACGTGGCATTTACCCAGAATCACAGCTCCTTCATAATCCTTACCTACAGCTCTTCCTACCTGGCAATTTTGTTTGCAGTCTCAGAGAAAAGGTCAGTGATGAAATAGTCCTATAACTGAATAACTTTCTAATTCCTTACCAGTCTCTCCATAGGAGAGGGGTGAGGCATATGGAGTGGACATATGGAGTGAATAAGAAATATTTTCTGCTACTATATTTGCTTTCTAGGTATAAAAAATAGTGTTCAGTGTTATGAAATTTTTCATATACTTCCATGTGGGAGGAAAAAAAATCAGTGGCATGTATCTAGTGCAGGCTAAATGACAAAGGACACTTAAAACTACTGGGTATTGAACATATATTCCAGAGGGATTCTCAAAAAGTTGGTTGGCTGAAAGGTAGAATATTCCTGATATTAAAGTTTTCAAGTGCTCTCATAAAGTAGGATCTTAGTGTTTGCCTTCATGCCAACATTTTTGGAATTGTGGTTTTTTTTTGTATGTATTTTGGCTGTTTCAACATTTTGCTTTTGTTCAAAAGAAAAAAATCGCCCCCTTAAATGTCAGAATAAACAGTAAGATATACTTTATAAAATCCTAATGCCAGACCTGTCTGAATGAGCTTTGTAGAGGTGAAAACTCCTATGCAAGTCCTGTGTTTTGTTTGTAGGACTAGATTACTTGTTTCTGTGTGGCAAATAAGACGACAAGCTCAGAAGCTATGTAGTGACCTAGTGATCAGGAAGACTCATGTTTCGCTTTTTGAGTTTTAGATTTTTTGCCTTGAGTGGTTCTGTCCTGAAGCAGCTATGGATGGTATGACTTTTTTTGCCTTCAGGATACATTACAATTGACTCCTAGTTAGGTTTTCCTGTGTTAATATAGAGGTCCCAAATGATTCAAAAATTGCTGAAAGAAACTGATTCATACTAAATTTATGTCCAATCATCAGGTTTGTCTTTGCTCGAACTCTAGCAAGTCAGCTGTTGTATGGCCATTGGGATTTTTAATTTATGAGTGGAATACTGCTTGGTCTGATTTGAGAATATCTGTAAGATTTTTAAAAGAGTTTCTCACCTCTCTGGTCATGAGGACTGTTGGACGATAAATCCATTTAATCAACCAGGAAAGATGATTTTTATCTTGCAATGTTCTAAATTTCTCAGTAGGAAAGAATGTTATTTTTCCTCTCTGAAGAAAATTCAACTAAAACTAGTATTTAGGATTTATACATGATTGTGTATGATACTGCATGTTTGAAAGGGCCAAATGTATATGTTGGGGGCATCAGTTATACTTTCAAAAGTTTACTTATATTTCTTCTGACTGAAGAGATCTTATGTGCCAAAACCATAACTGTTTTATTTAGATATCTCTGAAATCCCATCTAGCCAGTTAAGCAATCAGGTATTTGCTTACAAACACAAGTGACAAGTATCCAAAACAATGCAACCTGATTCTCAGGGGAAAGTGAGAGCACTGAGTCTTCTCCTTAAATTCCAGTGTGTGACTGTTAGACTACATGTTTTTTACCATGCTGAGGAACTGTGACTCTACACAATGTGTATTTCATCTTTCTTATGACATATTGAAAGAACCCAACATTGTCTTTGTGGCATTTAGTTTCAGGCAAAGAGTTATAGCAAGTAGTTTTATATGAACAAATCTACATACAGCCAGACAATAACAGAGATGGAAATTACATAGCACTTTTTACATCACAGAAGAAATAATTTGCATCTGAAATGGCTTGGCAGAAATGCAGTAAGGATACAATATTCAGCAACTAAATTTTGAGTGCAAAAGAGACATTTCCTAGTTTGTATTGAAGCATTAACTGACAGAACAGAAAATGGGAAGGTGATATCTGAGATTAACAAGCACTTCCTAAGAAGCAGCACATGAAACACTTTCTTCACAATGCTACTGAGAGACACTGAATAATTTCTGAGAAAATATTTGGACTTTTCAATACACATGCTGTGAATTTGCAGCATAAATCCACTCTTTTAACAAATTGCATTTTATATACAATTGGTGCAATCTATTGCATCTGAGTTTAGAGAAGGGATTCCATTTGAAATTAAGGAATGTGAATTTATGTGTGTGCCTGTAGTTGTCTATATTTAAACTAAGCTCCCTTCATTTGCTCTTAAATCAGCATGTATGACAGTTTGTGATGGCCTGGGGTATCTGAGACATCTGTTAAGACTGTCTTAATACAAGACAGTTCTCCACTGAACTGCAGCTAAAGCTGAAATGGGTTATCCTAGGGAGCCACAAAGAGTACCAGACCTCTGTGGTCAGGGGTATGACCAAGCCATGAGGTAAGTCAATAGAGCTGGTGAAGTATTACATAGAATCATAGAATCATTTTGGTAGGAGAAGACTTTTAAGATCATTGAGTCCAACAAATATCTAACTCTACCAAGCCTGATGCTAAATCATGCCCCTTAGCACCACATCTATTCATCTTTTAAACACCTCCACAGATGACGTTCAACTACCTCCCTGGGGAACTTGTTTCAGTATTTGATAACCCTTTCAGTGTAGAAATTTCTTCTAATATCCCATTTAAACCTCCCTTGGTGTAACTTGAGGCCATTTCCTCTCGTTCTACCACTTGTGACTAGGGAGAAGAGACCAACATCCACCTCACTACAACCTCCTTTCAATAAGGTCTCCCATCAGCCTCCTTTTCTCCAGACTGAACAACATCTATTGAGCTGACTAAATGCAGACATCTACTTCAGGACTAGGATATAGATAGTATAAAAATAGTCATTTTCCCAGGAGAACTCAAAATTTTGGATCCCAGCAGAAAGAGTTTGTTTTCTGTGATGCCTCCAGTCATATTGCTATTTAGATATGTGCTAGTTCTTGGTGTTTCCTATTGAGTGTCTCTGTATGACTCTGCTCCACTGACTCTCTCATCTACAGATAGAATAGCATTGATTTTTTTTTTTCTGAAATGCCATTATATTTTTTCCTGCACAGAGCTCTGTAAAGGACACAGATAAATGAAGAGGTTTGGTTAATATGAAACTCGGAGGCTATTTTAAGAAAAACCTTGGATGTAGTTTTATGAAGATTTCCTCCTTATAAATAATGCATAGGTAGTTTGCTATGTCATGGAGCTCATTCATCCTTTTAGCAGAAGTAATTGCCAAAAAGAAACATATATCTATAGGTTAAAATGAACTCAGATCCATGAGCTCAGATAAAAGCAGATTTAACATTTAGTAAGGGGAGACTCAGTTTTGGGTTAGCCTTTATGAAAGTGGAAAAATCTTGACGTGGCAGCCAAATGACATGTAGAGCAGCAAAACATGTCTGTATAGAACCAGACTCTTAAATTCAGAAAACAATCCAGTATGCTGTGTTTTGAATAGCAATGAAGACACAATTATGCTGATGCAACCAGATTAGGAATTTTTTTCCGTTTGGAAGAAAAATGCATAACATCTTTTCTGCTGTTTTTCAAGTTTCTCTTCACTTCTTTTAAATGAGCAACCTCTGCAGATGTCAACTAGTAAACATTCATATTGTTAAAATGAACATATGTAGGATGTACTTTTTGACTTGAAGCAAGAATCAAAGGTAATGGTACTGACAGCCTTATGGGAAGATTGTGAAGGCTCCATACACATTAGTTTTGGCCAAGACTGAAGACTGAAATGAGTGTTTTTGAGTTATGACTCTCTGAATATGACTCCCTGAGTTACCTCAGGAAGAAAGAGAATAAGGTAAATTTATGCTATGGCTAAGTGTTGGATATGAAATAAGACACAGGAAACAACATGCAGAATATGAAACTTCTGCTTGAGGCATAATCAAGCTGTTGCTGAGCATTGGGTCTGGCACCATAATGTTCAAATACCAAAGAGGTGTCACTGGCAAATAACAAGGTGATTTCACTGATGAAGATAACACATCTCAGACACTATCAGAAGAAATCCAAGGTAATCTTTTGCAACTTGACTTCTACCAGAGGTGACTTACAGAGTACACCTGGGGTGCACTGTACAGAGTACACTGCGGTAGACCCAAATTGCAAAGACCATTCTTATAAAGTGCTAATGTCTTGGGAGGCATCTCAGGTGACCCAGACACTGTTTTTACATTCCGTGTAGTTTGGTTTGCAGAAAGTACTCTGTCAGAATGGCTGTAGCTGTGATGAAGCAATGGAAACTGGTTTTGATGATCTTCAGTCCTTGCCTTTTTTTGGAGCAGGGAAACTTGGGGCTGATTCAGGGCATGTAGATACCTCTAGCATAAAGGCCTTGGGGTCTGACTTTCCAGACCATTGCTCCTGTTTGAAAAGCATCTCCAGACACTGCAGCTGTCAGCTATATGGCATTCCCTGAGGCAAAATAGGACGTTGTGTGGCTGTTGTTTAGGGATGTGAGAGCCACACAAGGTGAGCAGCCTATGGAGCCTAGAGATTTGTGGTCAGACCTAGACCACCAGTGCAGAATATAGACTGCAGAGAAATGTAAAGAAAACATAATTTCCAGCCTCAGGATGAATTGTAGGATTTTAACACAATGCTTGTACCTGGTTAATGTGAACTGTGCTAAAAGAATCAACTACAATCAGCACAAGAACAAGAAAAGTGAAAGATTCAGGAACAGGGATGTTCCATTTTATGCAGTCATAGGTACTGGGCAGTAGCTGAGTCTGTGTGCCCTTTGTTGAAAGTACAAAGATAGAAGTACATGTGGCATTTCTATAATTCTCTGTCTTGATATTGATGTGCACCCATCAAGAGTGGAAGACAGAAGGCTTGTGTCTTCTGAGGAACTGAAAGACAAGGTGTGACCTCAAGCAATAAGCCCTGACTGTCTGTACTGATTAATTGTTAACTCACTGGCCTTTTCTTGGACTGCTCCATCTTGTTCTTGGCAGAAAGAATCAGCTCCAGAGAAGGTAGTGCTCAGCAGTATTGAAATGAATCAGGCTGTAATACTTTGTCCTCAAGATCAGGCACTGGTCCTTAAGGCCTGTCCCCCTTTTATTTATTAATGCAACTGTAACCATGAAGACTATTTCTCAGAAGAATATTGCTAGAATAGGAGGTGCATATTTATAGGAAAACAATATTGGACAAACCAGTGCTTTGATACTACATAAGTGAAGAATGGAGGGCCAAACCACAAAAACGGAAACTTAGGAAGTTCAGGGTATACTTTGATGCTCATGTCTGAAATTGAGGACTTCATCATTCACATAAAAACATTCATTCTCATTTTTATACACTTATAACGTTGGAAAGCATACATTGTTGATCATAATTTTCCCTGAATACGCACAGTCAATGTGTTATAGCAAACATCTATTTTTCTCACATAAATTTAAATATATAATTGCAGTTGGTATAATGAAAATACAATTTCATGATAAAAAGACAAATCCATAGTGCAATTTTATGTGAATGACTTTCACAATAGGTCGATTTTGTGCAAATATTTATAACAGGAGAGGGGTGGATTTTGAATTAAATAAACTCTGGTTCTTCTGCCACAAAGAGGATGAGATTAGTGAAAATTCCTTGAGAAAGAATCTCTTCATAACAACATTATACAAAATTGCCCCATATTCTACTGAATTCAGCACAGGGCCTCCTCCCAGGCACGAACAAGGTTTTTAGATAGAAAAAGCTCTCTGTCAGTGGTGAAGAATAATCTAGGTGCATGTGGGCATAACATTATTAGCACATCATCATTTCTCCCATTGTAAAAACGTGCCAACTGACTTGTGGAAAAATAGCTGTGATTCCTAGTCATCACATTCTTAGCAGGTACAGAGAAATGCAAGATATGAAAATGTTTGGAAAAAGAGAAAATAGCATGATTTTGACACCGTGCCTGAAGCTTTCTGAGTGGTGTCTCAGAATAATTGACAAGTGTAGCTTTTCTACTGCATTAGGTCTGCAATTGCATTCCATGCACCCCATTACATCCAGCAAGGTATCTGTCATTTTCACTGAAGCTCTAAGTGGTCAGTATGTATAAGAGGAAAAATTAGACAACAGATGACTGATTCAGTGTCTGCTCATATATAATCTGTACAGATCTGATATGACATAGGAATGCACAGCACTAAATCCAAAGTCTTTTCCTGAGACTTTTCTTTAAAAATAAAACATTTCCATGCAGTAGAACTTGAAAAAAAAAAATGGATATAGCCAAAGAAATCACATTTCAGGACAATAATGTTCTACACAGAAATATACAAAGGCTGCTCAAGGATAGACAGCTCTGTTTTCTATAAAAATCCCATAAAACAAATTTCCCTGATATAATCTGGTTTCTGTTTCTCAAGATTAAAAAAAAAATATTGTCTAAGGTTTCTCTTAGAAGAAAAACTTTACATTGTACATGAAATTACTGTGATTTATTAATCTTTACAGCAAATAAAATATTTCTGAGGGACAGGAGAAACAGTCTGCTCTGCTGTGAATGAGCTTGTGCCAAGATGACAATTGGACTTTGGCAGAGGACGCAGCTTCCTGACTAATGGAAAAGCTGTGAGAACTGAGAAAGTAAAAAGGGAAAGCAAATGCACCCGAGACTTGGGTGAGTTTTCAGTGAAGATATTTTCCCCCCTTTTTTTAAGGACTGAGTTTGCTGAAGCTGGTCTTGAATTCCCCAAATATTTGGGAGAATTTGGCTGCTAAATGTTGACTGCTGCTGCCAGAACAAAGCCCCGTTGTGTAGGATGCAGACTGCTTTTAAAAATCTGAGTAACTTCATGTAGCTTGAAAGGAAAAAACATCTAGAAGGAAATTCTTAGCAACCTGCAGCAGTGGAGCCATAAAAAGCATCTAATTTTGGGTTGGCAGGTAAAATATAAACCTCAGCCTCCTGCCCTTCATCCCTCCCCCATTTTTCCCAGCTACAGAAGCTTCCTTCTGAGCAATGGAAATTCACTGGCTCGGATGGCAGTCAACCAGGACCTGACAAACTACTGGGAGATCAATGGGAGGTAGAAAATCCTAATGCAGAGAACCTGACAAGCTGTTGACTTTAGATTTTGAGACACAGTGCACAGATGAGTATTAACGAAAAGCCATTAATTGTTGACTATTGGCTCAACAGCATGTGCTACTGAATTTGAAGGCTCTTATTAACGTGAGGTTCAGAGGTGGTGGTCAACTGTGTATATATACACACACTAAAAATGGAAAGGAGGAGGCTGGTATCATTAAGTCTATTTATCTTCATGTCAGAATCCAGACAAAACTGAGGTCTGGTAATCAAAGAATGTCCACTGTAATGATATTTCCCTGGAGTGGCTATTAAAGGAGGTTAAACAGAACATTTTGTGTATTCACCTCAAACACATTTTACTTCAGTCAGACCTAGACAGATCAAAATGTGTTTGGAAGTTAATATGGAGAATCATAGATGAGACACGAGCAGAAGTTACCAAGCTTACTCTGCAGGGTATTTCTTACAGAGCTGCTGCTAATTTTCATCACTTGCTGTTTCCCTTAAATCTCTTTCAGCTATTAATTTGGAGTTTACTAAATGGTCTCTTTTCTCCTTGTCACTCCTTTTTGAAAACTTCAAGCTTGTTTAACTAGAGGAAGGCAGTCTGATGAACTGTCAAACAAGCAGTTTCTAGTGGGCAGTATTTCTTAAACTCTGGACAGAAAAATGGTGGAGATGTTTTTCTTCCTGCTTGTGACATTCATCAATAGAGAAGGTGTGACTCACACAGTACCTTTGCCGACACCTGCATGCTGTTTTCTTGCATGTTCATGATGGCTTCAGAAATCTTGACATCAATAGGATCCATGACTGATTCAATGTTGAATGGTCCCTCTAATCTCTCCGCTACCAGAAGCATAGCATCTGTTAAAACACAAAGCAGCCATTCCCTTAAAGGAGGGATACCTTCAGATGCCTCAGGCAGACCAGTGCTGCCAGCTGGAGGCATGAGTACCAAGCGCTCTCGAGCAGGAATCCATGGGGAAGTGTGGCAGCAGGACCGTGAAGCCTGCAGGGCAGCTTCCCCGCTGTCAAAAATGTCTTCTCTTACTGCTGCCACCACAGAAAGAGGAATAAAGACTGTAAAAGTTAGATTAATAATAGTTGCTATAGCATTATCAAGCTTTTACACAGCATTGCACCACTCGAGGCAGCCAGTGCTCGGGAGTGCTCTTAGGTAGTCTCCTTCACGAGAAAAAGGAGGATGATAGAAATGAATCCCTGGAGTATTTTCTTAGAGTTTGTATGAGGTGATGAAAACTTTGGTATGATATATCAGAGTATTATAATTAAAGCAGCTGTTCTTTCTGTCCTTAATG
This sequence comes from Indicator indicator, assembly GCF_027791375.1. Classification (NCBI taxonomy): domain Eukaryota; kingdom Metazoa; phylum Chordata; class Aves; order Piciformes; family Indicatoridae; genus Indicator; species Indicator indicator. The sequence goes on along the minus strand of NC_072010.1, from coordinate 55,650,381 downwards.
ATCTCATTTTCTTGCAATGTGAACAGCAGATGAATATTGGATTTCTGCCATAGCTTATAGGTATAAACCATGTTTGCCTTGCTACATTTTCAGAACACCGTTGAAAGTTATATTCTTTCTATGCTTTGGATTTTACGAACAATTGTTTCCTTCAATTGCGTTAGAGCCGCTCTCCAAAATAATGTTATATTTTCATATTCATTAACAAGTACAAAAAAAGCAACTGAGGAAAAATTATTAACAGCGAAGAAGGTTTTGCCATAGTTCACATATGTTTGTCTTCGCGCAGACACAGATTTATCACAATTTCTGTGGCAATAGCTGTGCAATAAACTGGATTTATACTCTACCTTTGAACATCATATTTGATCCTTGCCTCATATGCTAGCATTTGAAATTTTCAGCATCTAATTAGCTGTAAGCAGATGCCACTTGCAATTCTAACATGACAAACAAAAATCTTCACATGCTCTCTTCTTTATGCCCTAGACTTGGAATCCAAAAGGTACTAATCAGACTGCCTTCCTAAACAGACTCTGCACATGCTTTGCTATTGCAAGCACAAGTTGCATGGCAGCCATGGAGCATCTTGTAGCCTTGATGGCAGTGTTGTTAGTTCCACATTTGGCTGCAGAATCCCAGGGCTTTTTTCCAGCCTGCATGGCCATCTTGTCCCTCCCCACAGAAGCACATGTGCATGGGTGTATGGGAAGGAGCCTGGCATCTCACTCTGGCAGCTGAGACACAGACTGGCACGCACAATCTGACCTGAGGGCTACAATATGTTGTTTATATGCAGTCAGTGCACGCCTAAAAATCCCACTGAAACTGAAATTACTTGTCATGTAGTACCTAAGCACTTTTCCAAATTCAGGTTCAATATTTCACAGTACTTCTAGGTTGGCAAGTGTGTAATGCCAGTTATTTGGAGTGGGGTGTACAGCACCTGTTGCTAACTGTGACACAGAGTGAGATGATAGGAATTTGGTTTCAAAGAGAGGTATTATTTTGGCTGTATGTTATTTTAAAATTCTTTAGTTTTAACTCTTTCCACTGCAAAATTTTCTGAAAGAAGTATGTAGCTCTGATAGAGGAAACAAAGATATGTATACACACACACATGAACATGCTTGCACATTAGTTAGCTGCAATAAGTTAGCAATTCTTCCACATGAAAAGAAAGTTTGCAGTTGTATACTAGTATAAGTTTTTCTCTTCCTCACACTTTCAGAATGTCTTTTATGGAATCATAGAATCTTTATGTTTGGAAAAACCCTCTAAGATCATCAAGTCCACCCACTGACCTAACACCACCATGAGTACTAAGCCATGTCCTGAGGAGCCACGTCTACTAATATTTTGAACACCTTTAGGGATGGTGACTGTCCCACTTCTCTAAGAATCTTGTTCCAATGCCTGACCACTCTGAATTAATTCTGAATTAAATCTTGAAGCGGATTCTCAGCTACGTGGCAGAAAAGTGCAAGATCGGTGAGTCAGTGAGAAGCACAGCTTTAATTGCTTCACTTTTATTTAAAAAAAATGTTATAAGTGCCATTTTAATGGGAAGCACAGGACAAAATGGATCACCAAGCTAAGTGTTTCATTGTATAACTTAAACATTCAGAAGGCCACGTGTCATTTTCAAGATACAATGATGTTTTGTGAACCCTGAGCAGCTTCAGGCAAAATAATGGACAGAAGAATGATACAAATAGACAAAAATCTACCTCTGTTTCTCAGGAACTGCATCAAGTCACTATCTTTTTGACTTGGTACCAGTTGTGGTGTCTTCCTGTTTCTGTTACATTTCCTTTAGGGCAGGTTTCCAGAAAACTTCTTAGTAAATCCCAGGTTGAAACAAAAGGAGCAGGGACAAGGACACTGATTTATGGTACATCTGATGAGTAAAAGCCCCCCCAAACCAGACTAAAATACAAAGTTCCAATAAAAACAATTAGTGTTTCCTTTTTCTTACCACCTTTCTATCACCAGGAAATTGCAAAGAAGAAGGTCTGATAAGGAAGACTCAGAGAGATGATAAGGGAAGACACAGGGAGCTGATAAGGGAAGGTGTTTTTTGGGTCTGCATTAGTTTGGTTGTGACATCGGTTTTTACTTTCATGCACAGTTTGTTTTTCTTCTACTTTTAAATTATCAGTGAGATTCCAGCAGTGGCTGAGATTTCCCCAGGGAAATCCATAAAAGCATCTATGGATGAAGTCTCTGAAAACCTTTTTTCTTCAGGAAGACAGAGAGAGGTAAAATACAAAACTGTATGTCCTTCAAAAAATCTTAAGGTACATCTTGTTTTGGGGGGGGGGGGGGGGGGGGGGCGGGGGGAAGGGAGGAAGATCTTAGATTTCATATCAGGATGTTTCTATATTTTTCTACTCCCATATAAATTCTTTATGAAGGACTGTGAAATGTTCGTTCACACATTTGCTTCTGAAATAATTCAAGGATCAGTTTTTATTTGAGAAGGTTCAAACAACTAGTTTATGGACAAATCCATGGATTGCAGAAGAGAGGTTAATCAGTTGTAAATGAACTAAGCAATGTATTGTAGTTAATTGTGACCTTGAGAGTGGCAATGCCGGTTTTAGAAAAGGATAAAACTTAATATGCTGGGCTGCAAAGCAGTGCTCATTTGGTAGCTTCCCAACCTTCTGACAAAGGGCAAGGGAAGATTGGAGTTTGGGTTGTCTTTACTATGTCATGTAGCAAAACTCAGTGAGTTTTTCATCATGACACTAAATATAAATAGTAGCCGTAAAATCTTTAGAGCATTAGATGGCAAATTAATGAAACAAAATGAAAAACAAAAATGGAAAAGTGAAATATGGGTACATGTTGACTTTTTAGAAATATAATGACAGTGGAAATACATCCTGGTAATACTCTGTCGAAACTTTTACTGCTAGATTATGATTTACTAAGAAAATTCAATGAGAAGAAAGTAAAACTCCACCTCACATTCAATGAGGTGCTAAGAATTATTTTCTTGGGAAATCAGATTAAGGCATAGGAATGATGCCAGAAGTGCTGTTTTTCTCAGGATTTACTGTCTCCTTTTGACATTATTCCCATGCTAATGCTTTGTGGTTCTCTTCTGATGAGGCTTTAATTGACAAGTTTTCTGACTCATTAAGTTACACAGGTATTGGCATAACAACATTACAATTCTCTACATCCTGCTTCTTTTTTTTCTTCTTTCTTTTTTCCTTCTTTCTTTCTTTCTCTTTCTTTCTCTTTCTTTCTTTCTTTCTTTCTTTCTTTCTTTCTTTCTTTCTTTCTTTCTTTCTTTCTTTCTTTCTTTCTTTCTTTCTCTTTCTTTCTCTCTTTCTCTCTTTCTTTCTCTCTTTCTCTCTCTCTTTCTTCTTTCTTTCTTTCTTTCTTTCTTTCTTTCTTTCTTTCTTTCTTTCTTTCTTTCTTTCTTTCTTTCTTTCTTTCTTTCTTTCTTTCTTTCTTTCTTTCTTTCTTTCTTTCTTTCTTTCTTTCTTTCTTTCTTTCTTTCTTTCCTTCCTTTTTTTTTTTTGTTGAGAGGAATGTACTTTTCTTAAAACTCATGTTTCCACCTGTGTAAAGGGATCCTCAATATTTCTTATTTGGATATTCAGTTATCATTATCCAGTTAAGTTTATCTGTTAAGATATGCAGATAAATGACTTGCCCTTGCCTGAGATTTAGGTAAGTGAGCAAAGCATGAGAAACTGCTGGACACGGTGTAAGGTTTTCCATTTTCCTGGAGGTAACAACACAGTAAGCAGCTGACCAAAAATCACCGCTAGTTTTGTGAAGAATGGCAGCATTTCAGACAGCAAAACAGAGAAATGGGGAAGAAGTACCTGGAGTGGATTGTTTGCATGGGAGAAAATAAGGGCAAAGAAAGAAACTAAGGTGAGCTGGAGAACAAGCATGGGAAAAGGGAGAGAAAATGACATGAAGGAGGCCATCCATGTGGAAACGCTGCTGATCAGCAAACTTGTTGATTCCCTGATCACTGCAGTCTGCCCTATATTCTTATTAACTCTCTTCCTAACTGTTTTCTGGTTGAGAATAATAGTATGGGTGTGCAGTAAATTCTCTGTGTGTGTATCATGTCCTGCTAGCAAACTTCGAGATGGACTGAGATCAGCAGCTGTAAAGACTCAGCGTCTGCACTGGACACTTGATGAAGGGTCTAGGTCTGAGTGCAGAGTTTGAAGGGTCTTGAGGTTCAGGCTGCAGTTTCAAGGCATCTAGTTCAAGATGTCTGTGTGTGAACAAAGAGGTCTGCATGCATTCTCCTAGTGAACTGTCACAGTGGTAGAATCTTATCCAGGTCTTGTGGCAGAGCTGTCTTTTTGGAAAACATGGCCAGTGGACAAGGCAAAAGACAGATCCTGTACAAAACTCAAGTCAGTCTTAAATACTTTCTAAAGCTTAGTAACACTTCATGTCAGTCTGACAGGGATCCATTCACCCTTTCAGCCCTTCTGAGACAATAATTTCTGTAGCTCTTCCTACAGCATGGAGTTCTTCAAAGGAGCAGTGAAGAAGAATGAAGTCTCGAAGGTGCCTACCTTTTCAGAGTACAACAAAGATGTAGGAGACTCCATTTCATTGTTTTTTTGCCTGCTCACAACCTCTACTGTTATTATGTACCTGATAGCTCTCATTTCAAAGCTGCTTCTATGGTGTACTTAGCTATTCACCTCTCTTAGTATTTACAGCATACAGTTATGAAGGGTTGACAGTTTTCTGGCTTGTGCTTGTAGGGCTGAGATTCAAAGGCTGACACAATTAAAAGAAAGTCATCGAATCATAGAATGTTTTAGGTTGGAAGGGTCCTTCAAAGGTAATCTAGTCCAATTCTCAACACAGTGAGCAGGCATATATTCAACTAGATCAGGTTGCTCAGAGACCTGCTCAGCCTGACCTTGAATGTTTCCAAAGATGAGGCTTCTACCACCCCACTGGACAACCTCTTCCAGTGTTTCACCATCCTCATTGTTAAAAAATTCTTCCTTGTGTCAGGTCTAAATCTAGTATCATAAGTTCTTTCAGGAAAGACTGGAATCAATAATTGTCCCTACCAGGTCAATTACCAATTAATTAAAAGGCAAACTTTAAAAATGTGTGTAGATCATCAGGTCTAGGTATTTATTATCTGTGTTGTTTTGATATCTTTCATCAGCTATTTGGCTGATATATCCTGATTGATGACAGCGTCATTTACTCTTCCCTCAAAAAAGGAAAAAAAAAGAGTTGTCAAAAGTATGAATAAGCTGAAGTTTTCCACACCCAGTGATGGAGAATTTTTTAACACTCTACTAGTTTTGCCTCTGATGGTCTGTTTTATGTAGAGCAGCTAAAGAAATCAGTTTATTATCACTTACCATTATTATTATTATTATCATGTATTGTCACGTATGAAGAAGGTACTGACACATAGTTATCATCTTGTTGCAGATGATAGCAGCAAATGAATTTTGTAGGGGAGACTGCAGTCTCACTAGATTTTTTTTGGAGCATTTCACATAGCATACATTATTTCTCCTTTTTTTTTTTTTTTACAAATCATATTAAAATGAAGCTGCTTCTTTGTCTTTCTCTATAGCAATTTGGGCAATTCCAAATAATTCGGTGCACTGTTATGAGGTTATATCTTAATTTTGTTCACTCATGCAAAAGAAAGTAGCAAAGACTAGGCAAAAAAAAGTAGTCTTTATCGACTATTGTTATTCTTTCACTACCGTATGCGAGCTGAATGCAAGATGCTCTTCTGAATTGGACTTTCAGCAAATGTTATTGCCAAATGTTATTGAGGATTCTATCCGAATGTTTGACACAAAATCTGTTTGAATGTTTGACAAAATATGTCTGAATATTTGACAGAAAGTCAGTTAAAAAATGCAACGATTTTATAAAATCTTTGTCTCATTGCTTTTTCTATATGTCAAGAGACGTTCAAATAGTTTCATCATCAGTCGCAGAAAATGTTGTTAGTATATATAACAACCCTCATTGATGAGTACCTGTTTGCTACCTGCTACAGTCCAGTCTTTACATTTACATTGACACAGACTGGTGTGAATAATTATTTCAAGATATGTGCAGGTTGGAGTTATTTTTTTGACTCTTCTTTGATGAGATCTCCTCAAATGCTTGAAGACAGCAAATCATAGCTGTCCAGTGGATGGGCACCTATATGATGAGAGGGTTGGAGAAGAATAAAAAAAGGCTGGGTTCAAAGAGCAGGCTGGAGTGAAATCTCATCTGTCTTCAGTGCCTAAATGGTAGGCACAGAGAAGATGCAGAAATTGTCTTCACACAGATGTGGAGTGGCAGGACAAGGCACAATGGACATAGGTTTCTGTTTGGCTTTGCAGAATCCTGAGAAACCTAATCTAAAGCCCTGCCTTCAACTGAAAGTTGGACACTAAAGGCTCTCCATAGGCCACTTCCTAACCTAGACTTTTCCCGTGATTCTGTGGCTGGGCTTTGATTCTTTTTAGCTATCTAGAAGGTAGATTTACAGTCTGAATCAATTGTAGAAAGCTTATGCTGGGATAACTTCTGCTCCAAAGTAATTTTTAAGACTCCACAGGATGCTGCTTAAGACTTTTCTGTTGTAACCTTTTCATAAAAGATCTGGTGATGGGGGTAAACAGTGAGATGAAACAGCACATTGGTGTTACTGTTCAGGAGAATAAAGATGAAGATTGCCCCAGAAAAGCTGAGAGGAACCTTAGTATTCTGAATGACTGAGCAGTAAAATGGAATCAAGTGATGAGTTTAAGAAAAAAAGAGATAAATTCTAACATGTTTTTAGGCAATAAAAGGCTTCAAGACGGTTATTGTCACTCAAAACTAAGCTTTTCAGTTTGTAATACCATAACATCAGTTTAGTAATTGTCAAAAATTTCCAAACTGAATATTGAGAATAACTAGGGAAGAAACATGTTTATATTTATGAATATAATGAACTGAAATAAGATTCTGGATACTGAATTACAGAAGAAGTTATAAATGTAAGCTTTCAAATATAATACTAGTCATAAAGTAACATTCATAATCTTGAAAATGAATTACTGGAAGATGTGACAGAGGCCAGCAAAACTGTGAGTGACATGGGAAGATGTTAAGGTTCATGGTAGAGGATCACATTTTATGAATTTTTTAATGTTGCAATAATGATACCTTGGTAATCCCAAGAGTATGTGGCAAATTCCTTAGTTTCCCCATGACTATCAGAGATCATCTGGATGCTTCTCTATTGCTTTGGTAAATTCAGCCTTTTTTCTTCTGAATTAAAGCAAATTTTTGCCCATTTTTATGGGGAAAACCACAATTACTGTTGAGATCTGAAATACGTATGCCCAGATACCAGTGTTAAATTTTTTAATAGATATCCTATGAGTAACATCTTTCCTGCTACTTTGTCACTAAGTTGACTTTTTGCCTTTCCTTGCCATAAATAAACAACCAACTTATGGCCAGATTTGCTGGCATGAATTCATCCCAATGGTACAGCTTTTAGAGAGGTGTCACACACAGTTGCACAGAAAAAATTGATTTTTGCCTCTCATTTTATTGATTAATATGGAAATGTGCTGCAGATTTCTTATTGTGGTTAAAAGCCTACCACTATACAGAGAATTTTGAGATGCCTAAGAGCATTTTCTCCTAGCGAGCTCCAATGTAGCAAATACAAGTAAAAATGCTGTTGTTTTTTTTTTTTCCTGCCTAGATAAATGTTTGAATCCCAAACATTTGCGTATATCAGGGTTGTCACAAATCAATACATCTGGTAAGACTAATCTGTTTATTGTTTTGACATTCCTCTTGAAAGGAGAGAGCAATTTCTGTATGTTTGCCTAGCTGCATTAACTGTATTATGGACATGAAACAGAACTAATCAATAGGAGTCAGGCAATGTTGTAAAATCTCACACCTGAGCTTCTTAATTCTTCTAAATTATCTGTGTCGTGATCTTTTAAATGATTGGAAGATCAAGAGTAAAAATGTTCGGCCAGTCTAGAGAAGGTCAAAGCAATATAAAAATCTAAGTCTAATTCCACAGGGCCACTTGCCTGATCTGTTATAATCATCATAAATATTAATAACAACACACAGACAGTGTTGGTCAGAAAAGAAGAAATTTGTTCCTACTAAAGCTTTCACAGTGGGAAAAAAATTGTTATAACTGAGAGCAAAAAATTTTTAAGCAGTGCATTTTTCATAGCAAGATTGCTGGCTGGCTGCATCTTGCTGAGGCTTCTAGGCCACTGACCAGGGAAGCATTGTATTAATTCTCCCTCAAGACTGTTTAATTTTAATTTTTCAAGATGAGCTAACTAAAACTGAAACAAACATCCAAGCATCTCCAGCTTCACCTAAGGGTGATTTATGAATATGAATTATCTGTATCTCCCCATAAGAATGCTGAATGTCATAAAACCAGATTAGGAAATCTAGGGAAGTATGAGGAGGTTTTGGGATCAATGTTCTATATCTTTGAATTTTAACCTGTTCTAAGAACTTAATATCACAGTCCTTCCCGATTCCCTGTACTCTAAGTGAGAAGATCTCTGGAGGGAGATCTCATCCACCCAATTTGTTTAGGGATTAAATTTGTTATGAATTTGTTCACACTGGATCCTCTTTTTAGTGGTTGCTCCAAGAGCACCAGGTTCATGCATCTGCATTCAAGCCTCTGCACAGCTCTGTCCACCTGAACTCTGCTATTCTCCTGTACTCCAGACCATTTTCCTTGCAATTCCTAAGCATGCCCACTTAATACATCTCTTCAGCTCACCAGAAAAACAAGCATTGGTTAAATTATGCTATCACTAACCTGGCCACAGCTCTGGGATACTAACACTGATTTTGTTGCAGCTCTTCCATATCCATACAGCCATAAGCAACCCTATACTGTAAGTATCATTAATATTTATATCTACCAAGTAAATGGGATGTGATCCAAGACCTAAAAAAGTCACAAAGAGTCTTTTCAACAGTTTGGTTTGGAGGAAGCTGTTCATTCCCATTCTCAGATTTTGCAAAGATCCAATTTTCTTTCCCCTTGGCTACGTGCATGACAGCAAATGAACAACTGTTATTCGCAGTGCTGTACTGATGTCTAAGGACAGTGCTATACAGAAATAAACATTTTGGTATGACAGGACTAGGGTGGTAGTTAAGTTGATGTTTTGGTTCCCATTATAAACAATAAGCCATGTCAGTTTGTGCTCCACTCAAAACATTGGGGGAGAAAAAATCATGTTTGTCAAAAGGAATAGGACAGCATCTGTGGGGGTTATAGTTTTTCAGGTTTGCAGAAGAGATCAAAAGAGAAGGGCAGACACTGACTAAAACTTGATACAGCAATGTCTACTTTCCTAAAATGCTGCTTATGGATGTCATGTATTTTTTCAAGCATAAAAATGGGAAAAATGGCATCATCTGATATCGATGTGCTGCACTGGGTACTGGATCTTGTTTGCTATGAGAGAAAATATTTCACAGGCATTGAGCATTGCCAACATTCAGTAACTTAAAAAGGCCTCTAAAGAGGTGCCACCTGGGTTCCACTTCAGTAAAAAGAAAATTGAAGGCACATTTTTTGTCCTCTATAGAGATAGATAACAATGAGTAATATAAATAATGAAGATTAACTTAGTAACATTATGTTCCTCTCCCAACTAGTACAAAAAGGCTTTGATAACACTTACATAAGCCTAGCAATATTTTTTCTCCTAAAGCATATAGATACCATCTCTATTTAATTTCAGAAAAGCAAGTTAGGCAGCCTGCTTTTTCAAAGGTGAGTCACACAAACAGAACTGGAACAAGTCTGTCATTTTGGGATGTTTGCTCAAACCATTGGATAGAAATATTTATTTCGATTATTTCAAGTATTTCTCTGCATACAAGGAAACTCAACAGCCACTAAATTCAACTCACTCCTCACACAGAATGCATAGCTTAACATTTGTTAATTTTTCTGCAAATATTTGTATGCTTTGTGTTGGTTTACACAAGTATCTATGGAGGAGATTTCATTCATGAACAAATTACGGTGTTTCTGTTTCAGATGAGTTTTTTCAGTCTTGTCTCATGTTTCAGGCCACAACTGCTTGACAGAAATATGACAGAAAAGTTTCACAAAAACACCAGACATTTAAATGTCTGGTAAATGTAAAAGGACTATATGTGTAAAGACAGTTCTTATTTTTCTTTTCTTTCTTTGATAAGAAGGAATCTCATTAATTTTAAATGAAAGAGGCTTTGGAAAGGAAATATTTCCATACTTCTATTAGACCTCCTTCTACAAAGTTTTTTTTTTCTCTTTCCTATGTGAAGGCTAGAATATCTCATCAAAGAATAGAAATCCATTTACTCTGAACTCAGTGGCCAGTTACAAAAAAAAAAAAAAAGCTTGCCAAACTAGCTTGTGATTTCCTTTAGTGTAAACAGTTTAGTATCACTGAAAAGCCACTTAAGTTTATAAAATTTGTTCTTTGAAATGTATTGAATAATGGCTGCAGCCATGGCATGATTGTATGCTTCTGGATAGCTGCCTGAAACAACAACAAGTGACACAACAGTGTTCATGTGTCTCCTCAGGCAATTCCTCCAGTCCTTCTGCTGTCTTGGATGCATGATACAGCCTGGAAATCTACATGGAGTAGTGGGAAAGATGACTTGGATGTTATGCATGGAGGAAATAACTTCCAAGAGACAGTCTAGAAATGAGAAATCAATGGCAGAAGGTTGGCCAACTGTGCCTGCCCAGCTCAGGGTGCAGTCACACAGCCTGTTTAAACTAGCTGAAACAGCGATGACTTCTCTCCCACTTCACTGAGGACAAAATTTCTTCCTGTTCTGTGCCAGCACTAATGCTCAGGGAGTATAGAGAGTAGGTTGGGATGGAGCTGGTTGGAAACAGAATCTCTTTTTCAAGTGGGTACATTTTCAGCAGGAGTTATCTACTGCAGAGCAGCCCAAAAGATGATGGGAATGGGAATGGGAAGGGGTCTGCTTTTCAAAAGGGGGCTTCTGTTAGGGTGTCTTTTACAGGTGCTCAAACTGGTTGCTGCTGTCTGTTTCAGGATTTCAAGTGGCCCCCACCATCCCAAGTATTTGCATGAAGAGGTGACTGCAGACCTAGATGGTGGTGTACACCCAGAAGCTTGCTGCATGCTCTGTAAGGCTGAGAGGAGAGGAAGTACCAAACCTACTTTGTAGCAGCAAGAGTAGACTTGGAATGGGATGTGCATTGCAGGGAAATGACATTTCCAAAGGAATGGAATGGGAACAGCATAATAGAGAGATGCTGCTTTGATGAAATTGAAACAGAGGACTGTCATGGTGCTGGAAATTGTAGCCAAAGCCAAAACTGTTACAGCGATGTGAATCATCAGCAAAAGATGGGCTACAAGCAAAGGATTGGCAGAATGGCACCAGGACACTGTGAAAAACGTGCCAAGACCAAAGTTCTGCTTAATATCTGCTTGTCGTAATTGGACTCCTTTCCTGCATCTGCTGCTGTTCGTAGACCTCTGTTACTCTGTAATGATCACAGCGTGCTTGGGAAGTGCTTAGAAAGTTTTGAATGCCTCTGTAGGATAAATTAAAAAGAAAATATCACTAGTAAAATGGTGTCTTGATATAACAAGACGTATATGCCTTTAAGTGAATGGCTGATATAAAAATTAGTTGTTCCTAAACCAAAAAGGTGCCCATAAGTCAAAATCATTTTAACAGTAAATGGTTTTAGTTCTCCATATTTTATGGAGAAGCAAGAAGGTGTAACAATGAAGGATGATCAATAAGGGTGAAACAAGTTATGTACCAGGTTGCATTCATTCCAGCTACCTGACTGTGCTTGAGAAAATGGTGAGCAGGTTGTCATATCAGATTGATGGGCTCTTCTGCTGATAGAGAAAAAAAAATCATCTGCAAAAGAGGGGAAGAATGGGAAAATTTCATTCCTTTCCACACTAGGGAATAAAACAAGTATTAATGGAGACAAAAGTCACTAAAGACATACTTACTCTGAAGTGTTTTTTGGTGAATTTAAAGATGGATTTTTTTTTTAAAATTGTCATTTACAATACATCTAAGGGTTTCTGAAGCATGGTTGCTTTGTAGAGTTTTATGTTGTTTAAAAGAATCCAATTTCTTAGACAAATACTGCCATTATGCAGCTATTTATCCCTTTACCGTTAGGGCATCTTCTTTCTTTAATAGTTTTAAGGATTTGCTTACAAAAGAAATTGCACTGTGCTGTGCATGTCCTTGGCAATCAGATAAAATACCCTCATTCATATCCATATTCATCTTAGTTGTTTCACACTTACCTAGCCAGTTTATATCACTTGCTCACATTCTTCCTGAACACTTAGATGATTCATTCATATAAAAAAAAAAAAAAATTGTCTTTGCATCATTTGCATTTCTTTTCTTTCTCTCAGAAGTGGACTGGAAAGGATATCTTCAATCCCATTTTACCTAAAACACTATTTGATGGTATAGAAAATTAAAGATAGCCTAATCCAAAACATATAGCACCTTCTCTGTTACTACCAGTTTCAGCAGTAAGCAGCAGATTGTGCAAGTGTAGGAAAGAGTCTCTGATGGCACTGTTATTTTTTCCTCTTGGGTCATGCACTGAAAAAGTGCCTGGATATCACTGGAAGGTTTTCAAGACATTTAATTTTGTTAGAAAATTAACTGTAATTTCCTTCACGTCTCATTTTCCCTCAAATATCATGCACAAATATGAGGCAGTCATCAGAAAGACATTTTATTTACCAAGAGTTTAACCGAGTTTGATGCAAGACAATAAAAAGACAATTCTTGTATTCCAGATAGTGGAGAAGTACAAGAGGTATTGAATTTCTAGGTTAATGTGTTTGTTTCATACCAAATTGTCAGAAGAGACAGGTGTCTTCCAGTCCTTAATCTTTCTATAAAAGCCCTCTGTACAGTGCACTCCAAGGCATGTGGATGACAAATCTCTGTCCATTGCAGCTAAATCAGGAGAAAAGTACCTCCAAGAGAGGGAGGGCCACCAAAAGTGCCTCACATCAGCTTCATCTCCTAGAAAAGAGCCATTTCACTGTTGTTAGTATTGCCAGCAGAGGAGCCAGGACTCCGCTGGAAAATGGAGCAGACTGCATATATCAAACTAGGAATGAGAACATGGAGTAGGCTTTGTGATGGGGATAAATGTCTTGCAGCTGTTAAGTAAGGCATCCCTCTAGCCAGAGCTGATGAATCCTGTAGCACAGAGCTGCAGAGCAGAGGGCTTCACCCAAGTAATGATCCATCTGTCTTCTTGTAATAGTTTTAAAAACTTCACACCTTTGTTTGCATGCTTTTGTTGTTTCATGTTTCATGCTGTCCCCAGTGTTCTATTAACAACACATGTTAAGAGATCCTTCCTCCAGCTGTCATTATTTGTTTTAAAGAGAAAGATCAAAGAATTTTAATTGCCAGCTCCAGTCCGATTCATCTGCTACTCAATGAAATGAACAGCAAAGGGTGGTAAAATAATTCCTTCTTTATATCGACTATGCTGAGACTTATTTTTATAATGTAGATTACTGAGGACTTGGGTATATGTTTTAACTATTTCTATAAAAGAAGATTGGATTCTTACCCATTGGGCTGTAGATGCACGTGTATTTGGTAGGGCCATGCTTTGTGTGTGTGACTGTATATGTATGTACCTGTGTGCATACACACATACACCCACCAGCAAACATACAAACTGCATAACTAAAAGTGCAAGGAAATAAACACATTTTAGACACACAGATGCTTATCTGGCTGCAAACACCAATATCTGTTCATATGTTGTTAGTACCAAGTTCCTAGATTCATAGAAGGTTTGAGATGAAAAGGACTAAAAACCACCTAGTTCCAACCCCCCTGCCATGGGCAGGGGCACCCTTCACTACACCAGACTGAACACCTCCAGGAAGGGGACATCCACAACCTCCCTGGGCAACCTGGTCCGGCATCTCATCACCCTCACTGTAAAGAATTTATTTCTAATATCCAGTCTAAACCTACCCCCCTCAAGCTTCAATCTATTCTCTCTCATCCTACCACTATAAACCTTTGTGAAATGTCCCTTCCCGACTTTCTTGTAGGCCCCCTTCAGGTACTGGAAAACAAGATCACCCTGGAGCATTCTTTTCTCCAGGCTGAACAGCCCCAACTAACCTGTCCCCACAGGGAAAGTGTTCCAGCCCTCTGATCATTGTCATGGTCTTCCTCTGGACCTGTTCCAGCAGTTTGATGTCTTTCTTATGCTGAGGGCACCAGAACTGGATGCAGTACTCCAGGTAGGGTCCCGCAAGAGTGGAGAGAGACAATCACCTCCCTTGTGCTGCTGGTCACATTTCTTTTGATGCAGCCAGGATACAGTTGGCCATCTGGGTTGCAAGCACGCATTGTCAGCTCATGTTGAGTTTATCATCCATTGACAGCTCCCAAGTTCTTCTCCTCAATACTGTTCTCCAGTCACTCCTCTCCCAGCTTATATTTGTGCTTGGGATTGCCCCAGCTGAGGTGTAGGACCTTGCTCTTGGCCTTATTGAACTTCATGAAGGCGGCTTGGGCCCACCTCTCAAGCCTGTCCAAGTCTCTCTGGATGGCATCCCTTCCCTCAGGTGTATCAACTGGACTACACAGTTTGTTGTCATCCACAAACTTGCTGAGTGGCAATGGCAAATAAAAGCTACTGTACGTTCATGAATTTTAGCAGAAACTTCCAGCCCTTTAAAAAGATATGCCCCAAAAGCCATTTGGTGACTTTGTGGTTGTTCACAGTATGGCTTGGATCTATGTGGTCTCTTCTTAATGGTGGCCAATGTTAGGGTAAGGGGCAAGAGGTACAAACTAGAACACAGGAGGCTTTACTTGACCTTAATGAGAAGCTTCTTTGAGGGCTATGGAGCACTGGAATAGACTTCCCAGAGAACTCATGGTGTCTCCTCTGGAGACTTTAGAAACCTGACTAGATGAGCTCCTGTGCAACCTGATCTAGGCATACTTGCTTTAGCAGAGAGGTTGGACTAGATGATCTCCAGAGGTTCCTTCCAACCCTACCATTCTGTGATTCTATTTAAGAAAGGAAATTTAAAGGAAGTTCAAATTTATTCTTACACTATTTTTCTAAATTTATAATAAAGACTGTATGGGTTCAGGGATGAAGGACAGGACAAGACATTTTAATCATGTGAAAGGTTATTAACATATCCTGTCCATTTTCAGGGCCTGATTATTTATACCACTTAAAACTGACCAGCACATGTGTCTAGCAAAGACATTGGGTAGAAGACAGCATTTCCATTCCTGGAAAATTCAAGCATTTTGTAATGCATTTTTTGCTTGCCCACTATTATGATTTACAACTACCCCCAGAAAGGGAAAAACACTACAGAAAATAGCAAGATACACAGTTTCAGCGTCCTAATTTCTAAAATGGAGCCATCACCTGCTCCAGTTCCTGGGGACTCCACATATTAGAGGAGGAGGTCGAACTTCCCCTGCTTTATGATGGAGAAGCTGTAATACATTGGCAACCAACTGCTTAGAGCTAGGAGTTCCTGAGGTGTCCGATTCTGTGTATGGAGCAGCAGCTGCAGCAGTGTGGGAATCTTTGTGTGGGTAGTCTGCATGGTAGTGCTAAGTAAAATAACCCATTTTGGATTTATATGCAGACTGGCAAATGTGCATGTGTATGTGTGTGCTTGTATGTATGTGTGTATGTATGAACACAGTCCTGCACTCATAAAGCAGGGCCCCACAGAACGAAGTACATGTGCATCAACATACAAATGGAGATGAAATCATATGAAACATCTGATTAAATGTTTATTTTGGGATATATTACTGTTTCCCATAGAAGACCTTTTATCAGCACTTTTGTGACTCAGTCTGTCTGGGAGCTGATCAACATTCTGCTGCCCAACACATACGTCTCAAATCACCATGTCCAAATGCACATAAAAATGAAGCCACTCATTTAGATCGTATGGATTTTAATTAGTAGATACACTGGAAGGGAAGCCAGAAGTCCTCACCTAAATTCTTCTGCTAACAGAGGTTTTCAGGATGTAGAGGTCTGTATTTTTTTCCCTTCAGTGACTTTTCAATGAAAAAAAAATATTGAAATGCAAGTGGTGAGTTGAGCAATGACAGCCCTTGTGGCTGATCTCTGATGTGTACCAGGGCGTGCAGAGCCTTGGACAGACGGCTGTGCATTTGTCTCCGACCAAGGCTACAGATGGAACGTGGAGCTTATTTTATGTGATAGCAAAATATCAGAAGCCTAATCATATGATATGACCTTGATTAAAAACTAGTTGCAGGTCTGGTATATTGGAGTAATTCCAGAAATGACTCCATAATTATTTAGAAAAGTTGAGGACAAAGTGCAATGCATCAGTTCTGCCTCTGATAAGCAATTTAGGGCCCTGAAAAGGCTCACACAGAATGGCTTCAAGCACTGATGGATTACTTGTGCATTATCCCTACTGATTACTGAGCGTTGCATCTGAATAAGTACTTTCACTCTGATTGAAGATACAAGGTGCAGACTTTGATCAAAATGAATTAAATGACCACTCTGCAACACTTTTCCAACTGCAGGCAGAAGACAATGTGAGGCAGATCTGAAATTGTTATCCTTGTACAATGGGAAGAGCTGGGCTTGATGATCTCAAGGATCTTTTCCAACCTAAATGATTCTGTGACTCTATGACATTAAAAGGAGATCATCATTACCAACAGAAATGTCAAATTTACTCATCAGAAATATGGGATTTCTTGTATTTGCATTTTAAAGTCACTACTAATAACTCAATATGTATTTTCTTCCAATGTTATGACGGTGTAGGTACAGAGTAAATAGATTTATTTAGTAATAAAATAAGAATTATTATCTCAGGCCAGTACAAGCTGAGGCTGAATGTTTCTCTTTGATTTATCATCCTAGGAGCTCAGCTCCAAAGTGGCATCCAAAAGCCAGGAGTCCTGGGCTTTAGCTGCCTCTGACTTAATGCTGTTCACTGACCTGGAAAACAAGTGGCTTCCTGATGCCAGTGGGAAATGTGCATCACATTGGGCATTTCTTCACACCTTCATCTCCTCTTCTACCCTTCCCAAGTGCAGCCTGGCTGCTGTGGCTTTTCTGGAGGGAGTTTCTCATGTTTCTCACTTACTGCTCATGATCTCCCTGGGTCCTAGGGGCTCAAGCACACCTCTGCATGTCTCTAGAGCGGCCTTATTCTGTGTGAGGCCATAACTTGTTGCTTGGTGGCACTGTGGCTTCACAGTGGTCCCTGGGCAACTGCCCACCCACCACAAGAAGAGGTCAGCGGGAGCCTCTGCAAGTCTTATACTGATAGCTGACATGTGATTCCTCCACACAAAACCCTGCTGAGTAGGGAGCCATTATATCTCTTCCCCCTCCTCCTATCTCATCTCTGTCTTTCTGTTCTGCTTTGATTTACCCTGCCTAAATTTATGCACTGAACTGAAACACCTGGATTTGAAGCTGGACTAAGTCAGCATGTGCATTAGAAAATCACTGACACCAATAATTGCATGGAGCTATTTTCCTTTTGTTTAATAGTCACCATTCTGCACTCTTGCTTGAGTGTACAAATAAAGGAAGTGCTATGTCTATTTGAGCTAAGTTTACTAGAGAGAAGGACTGCAACAATGCTATGGGAATGTACTGCTCAGCAAGGCAGTGGCAAGCAGCAAGTCAGTTGCCTTCTTGATTTTTCCTGTTAAATCACATCTTTACTCATAGCTTAATCTGTTTGGAAAATCGCCAAGTGGGACCTCAGTTTGAAAATCATATGTGCGCTCAGTCTTTCATCAGGTTAGTTCCCTCTCCAAGAAAACTATAGATTTTTTTAAATTTTTTTTTTAAGAAGACATTGCGTCTATGGAAGAGCTAGAGACTCTGGGTTTCTACTAATTTCATATTTAACTTTCTTCCCCCCCTTTCACAATCTGTTAATTAAACAGAGGCTAGGTAGAGAATAAAGGAGAAGCTTCACAAACTAATTTGTCACATACCACCTCACTTTTCTGCTGTAGATTCAGCTGCCTCCTGAAATTCTTTGAAAGAATTTGAAAGAGATAAAGCTTCTAGGTTTTTTGGGGGTGTTGTCCTCAGAAAGATGACAAACATCATATACAATTCTCTTTCAAAAGAGTAAAATTGACCTTGGGCATATTATTAGAATGATTGTTTCTGAAGGAGTATATAAGGAGCACAGGCACTGACTAGAAGAAATGGAAGGAATGCAGGGACAATATAGTACAATGATGCTTCAAGTACTACAAAACATAGGGGATAATTTCTAAACCAAATATGTAGTCCCCCTCATTAGCCCTTTGAAGAGTCTTTTAGTCCAGACTGAAACACAGATAAGAGAGACAGTTAGGGCTGTAAGGGCTGAATCCAGGGGACCCAAGAACAAAGCTCTGGAATGCACATCTGAATGATAGCAAACTTTGTTATTCATTTTAATTGCTGTAAAATGGGCATGGAAATTGTTCCATTGCTGAATGAAGGTAATTTTGTTTGATTGGACACTACATGTAATTTGGATGCTCCTTTCCTTAGACAACCAAATAAGGCATCTAAAGAATGATACAGAAAGAAAATTATATTCTAGGGAAAAATATAATTAAGGAGAAAGAGAAACTCAAACACTTTAGCTCTTTTTAAGCTTTGAAAATTCAAACACAATAATTTTAGTTTTGAACACATAAATGAAATGCCATCCTAAGTTAGGTATCTAGCTTGCACAGAAAGTGTAGCTGTTCAGCGAAACAGTTAACTACAGTGGGGACATTTATATTAGTATTTGAGTTCAGATTAAATTACTCTGCCTATCCTCACCTAATTTGCTTTGGTTCACTCTGCAGTGTGGGTTTAGGGCACATGAACTGTATCTCTTTGGGTGGAAACTGCATGGGAGCATGTACTTCAGGATCATATTCATTGCATTCCCAGCATCGCAGGGTATCGGTGCTCAGGTCCAGGTGAGATCTCTAGTGTATTTGCTCTGGATGTCAGGTCCTCAGCACTAAATGGTTTCCTTTGCAAATACTACCCTATGTGTCCACAATTCTGGCTAATGTATGCATAATCTCTTTAGTCAATGGGGAGAAGTGGCAACAGAGACCTCTGGATGGATATCTCTGCCTGCCTAAGCCCAGGCACCATAGTCAGTCTGGAAAGATTTCTCCTGGGAGGTTCTCAGAGCCACATTCTTCACTGTTTAGACAAGGAATATATTTGTTTATGCTAGGAGCTAAATCAATACCTAAAGTATGGGTGCAAGCTGTAATGAAGTTCAGCTTCCTTACTTGTCTGAGTGCTGTCAGCGCTGCTTTTGAACTCTCTTTAATCAATTAATTATTCTGAGCAGACATGCAGATTGATAATTTTCTTAAAAATATTAATGTTGATTTGTCTCCCTAATTTTTCATTCATTTGAACAACGGATCAATATTACCACTGAGATTATTCTTCTTTCAAAAGGAAAAAGTCACAAACTTGAACTTGCTTTAGCGTGTGTCAGTGATCATAAAGTAAAACCCTTTCCAAAGGGTTTCAGATCTGACTTTTGATTTATACTTATGTTTTATCCAAAAAGTTTAAAATATGTTGAAGTTTTAAAGTTGTCCTTAGATAATCTTTCTATTTCTGTAGTGTCCTACTTCTCTCAGTCTCTTTTTTATATGTACATATAAATATTTTATAGAAAACAGATGGTCTGGTAAAGTTTCTATCCACTAAAAAGGCAGATGATGAAACAGAATGGGTCATATTATTCCCTAGCTTATGCTCATAAAATAATTCTATTAACATCATAGTGTAGGACTTACCTCTACATATTGAAGTGAGTCACTCACACATGACCCAAAACAAGATTATTTTTCTAGGATGATAACCATACTTAACCAGGGAAGCCTTGCAAGAAGAAAACAATGTGCAGCCAAACGGTATTTATACAGAACTAAGAGAATAAATATTCATTGAAAGGGACATTATCTTTCTCTTCCTCAGCTTGTTCATAAAGCAATGGTGACCTTTCATTCTGTGTATTGAAAGGTCTTTCAAGCTGGTGAATCTCAGGAGTGCAGATCTGTGCTGTTCCTATTTCTGTCAGAGAATTGATGGGGGCTTGCAAGAGAACTTTTGAGCTTCTGGCATTTCAATAAAAAGTGGTTTAAGGTAATAAAAGATAAAACACCTGTTTCTTTTCTTTAAAAAGAGTAAGCATATCTCCTTATCAGTTCTAATCTGAGGAGTTACTCTGAGGGTAGTTCAGTCTCTCTTTTCTCTGCACAATACCAACTGATTCCTCCTAGGACCTGAGATGTCTGACAATTCAGTGTTAAAACATGTGCCTTTGAGAGTAAGGCATATAACAATGAATCTTCACTGTAATAACCCAAGTCAGTGTTTATTCCATGGTCAACTCAAATGTTACTTAAATCTGAATACTCCATCGACTGACTCTGTAGAAATCCAGCAGAAATATGAGGTAATTCAGGGAAGGAACGAACACCGTTCTTTAAAAAAATAAAAGCTTCTCATCACATCCACATTTTAGTGCAGAGACAAATGGCACCAACCTTTTAAAAATGAAATATTTTGAGTATTTTAGTATGACCTTAGAAACTGGAGCAATGTCTCTTTAATCCTTTTAAACTCCTAGGTGAAACACTTTTATTTTACATTTTTTTTAAACTCTTGTGGGCTTTTCTACTGAAGTTGGTTTCCTCTTTTAAAGGGCAAAAATGTACAGGATGCTACGCTTGCAACTCCTCCTAAAATCAGGGAACGTGTGTTATAGTGTGTTTTCTTACCCATCTATTGACCTGGCAGAGCATACATTGCCAATATCACACACACAGAATCACACAGAAATGTTCAGGTTGGAAGAGGCCCTCAGGATGTTTGTTCAATGTGTATCAAGACCCAGTTCAGATTTTTAAAGTCTATATGGTAGATATTTCAAATTTTAATTCTGACATGCTGTTGACAATTTGTGACACTACTAATCACACACATATTAAACAGCTGAGACCACAGGTTAATCTGTCTGAAACTTATCTTTGACAGTCTTAGGCAGAGGCATTTTTCTAACTTAAGATTCTAACCTTTGAATTAGGTGGCTACATATTATTATGTTCACATGTTATTTCATAATTAACCCAAAATCTTCTTAAGAGAAAAATAAGCTCCAAGCACTTAAAATTGAATGAAGAAAATCAGTCCTTGCAACATTTTGAATCTGTCATTCATTTCATGCTGATTATTTGAATCATTGCACCAGTGTTTCTCAGACTTTTACAAACTAGGAGCACATAAAACCTTTAAAGACAGGGCAATTTCTCTGCAAAATATGGATTTTTGTGTCATTAAAAAAAATGCCTGAAAAGCTCTTTCCTGCCACCATTGCTGGAAAAAAGTCCTGTTGTTAATCTTAGTGTCAATGCCAACATATTTAGACTCACAACACTGACTTCTGGGAGGGAGATTATAAATGCTGATATATATTGGATGATGCGATGGGAACTGGTGATGTGTGTGCACATGTACGGCACTGGGATTGGAAACCTAGTTTATTTTACTTGGAAAATCAGGAAAATAAATAGGGAGAAATTCGGATGGTTCCTGTTATTATTTAAATTGTGGTCTAAACTAAACATTGTCCTATGAAAGAGGTTTTTGAAGGATGAATGGAGTAGTCAGCTCTCTGTTAAAAAGAGACTAATAATAAAAAAAAGCTTCTCTACCCAACTGAAGGAATCTGCCTGCACCAGAGATATTTTTCTGTCTTTAAAATGGTGCTGTTTGAAGCTCTTCTGCATACACTTATTTGAACTGCTTGGCTCTACTTCCTCTCTGTGTACTCACTCATAAGCAAAAATAGTAATTTATATGAGCATGCAATAATGTTTTTCCACTGAAATATTTGCATGGAAAAGGTTTTGAATCTTTCACTTTGTAGTACACTTAAAAGTTCTTCTTAATGAAAAGGATTCATCAAGGACTTACTAGAACCAACACTTCATGAGAAGGGCAGGCCAAACTTACTTGAAAAAGTCATGGTGAATTAATAAGAATAAATACAATCATTTTGTTTGGCAGAAAGTATTTCTTATAAAATGTCAAAATGACAAGTAGCAAAATGGGCCAACACCAAGAACGTAGGAGAAGAGACAACTTTTGAACTAATATCAGAAACAAGCTAAAAAGGGGGATGCAGCTAAAGGCTGCTTGGCATGGCTGGAGAGGAAAAAGGAGAAAGTTCTTTCAACACTTTTCAGAAGATTGTATAGAATCTTCATACTGGGGATGGAGCAAGCAAGCAGTTGAGAAAGCTTGGATGGGATTTGCTCAGGTCTCAGAGCAAGGAAAACAATTCTGGAGGGAGATTTAGTGGCGGTTACTTTGGACACTGAGAAGCATCAAAGAACACAAAAACAATATTTGAGGGTGAGTTCTTTAACCTGCTGTATGCTTGTATCACAAAACAGCAGCTGCAGCTGCAGATATACTCTGAGAATGAAATCTGCCTCTGCTGAAACAAGTAGCTAAACTCCTCTTGATTTCAAGAAAGCCGGTGTTCCAACTCAGGATAATATATGTATGTAATAAGAGTAAGAGATTGTTATCCATATATCACAATTAACCACATAGGACTATTTAATGTATTTTGTGATCCTGGGTTGTATGGTAGACAATCTAAGATGTCTTGCAAAATATATATATATAAATAAGAGTAAACTAAAATGATCTTTCTCCTGTAGCCCCACTTGTTTTGTGAGATTAAAAACTAGTAGTTAAAATAACGAAATAATATTTTTTATCTTGCAGTTTAATTATCACAAAGCATTTAAAAATTCTTTCACTACAGATGCTAAGTAATATAACTGTATACATTTTATAAGAGCAAGATAAGTAAAAATCAAAGATAAGCAATGACACCGAGAATAGCTTTTTAATTACCAAATGTCTGTTAAGCTGCCCTTTGTTTCTTTTAACGGAAATAGACTTATATATGTTAAAATAATAATATTTTCATATATTGCTTTCCAGGCATGGGCTTGAAAGCTTTTTTGAAAATACTGGTTTTTAATGGCAAAACTGATGAAGAGATTTTCTACTTCACTACTTTAAAAAAATGGCTTTTTAAAAAAAAACCCTTTTTTTCCTTGTCTTTTAAATTATAAAGTAAATCATACAGATTTTGAAAGTCTTAGTCTACCTGTTCAATTAATGTTGAAGCTACCCGCCTAAATGATTAGCTGCTTCATATTTGACTGGAAGATAGCTTACATTCAGAGGAGGCCAATGTCAATTATAGGAGAAGACAAGACAACAAATTTGATTTTAATAATATCTAGATAATTGAAAGTTAAACATTTGAGAAAATATCATAGACTAACTAAACTATATTTTAAT
This sequence comes from Indicator indicator, assembly GCF_027791375.1. NCBI lineage: Eukaryota > Metazoa > Chordata > Aves > Piciformes > Indicatoridae > Indicator > Indicator indicator. The sequence goes on along the minus strand of NC_072010.1, from coordinate 55,626,869 downwards.
GTAATATAAAGGTATATTTTCTTCGAGGAAATAACTCATATTCTAATGTTAGTGTGCTTGGCTACTTTGCATGCCTCCTCTTTCAATTTTTCCTTGCAGATGCCATGGTAAATGGCAGATGAAATATGAACATTTTGAAAAACATTGTCAGGTTCTTTCCTCGTTGCTACACCACTTGCTTTTCCTACAGAAACACTTGAGATAATTTGGACCCAAAGTCTCTTCATCAAATTTTCCTTCTATGTAAATGCTTTAACTTCATAGTGAAATCAGTCTTTTTGACCTTTGCAGAGCTTTAAAAACAATACATTGACTCAGACAACAGACAAAAGCACTGATCTTTTTCCCATTGGAAAGAGAAAACAAAATCAGATGTGTTTTCTTAGAACATTTTACTTCTCTACAAAGAAAAAAAAAATGATGCCAGTCTTAGAAAGAAAACCAAGTGCTTTAGATATATGGTAAAAAGGATGACCCAAAAATAACAAAGAACAAGATCTGTAAATGGAATGGATGTGACTTTCATAATGTGAATTTTTAACTCTTTATTTAGTGTCTTTCATCACTTCTCAGCCCAGATCTTGCCTAATGTGTTTAATTTATAGTGACAATTATGGTGCAGTCTTTACATGCATATAAAGACATTGCCAAATAAACAAGAAAAGAAAAAAACTCCTGTTTAACTTTCATAAGAATATGAAAAAGCTTAAAGTCTTTCACTTCTGGTGCCTATGAAAATGAAGGTTACGTGGTTTAGGTCAGAGGGAGATCTAGGGCACCTCAGAGGTCTGATATGGGCAGACCCAAGCTCTCTCTGCCAGAACTGCAAAATGAAGACAGGATACAGAGGCTCTGTGCAGTGCCATGTTAGCACAGACATGCATCTCCTGGGTGAGTGAGCACTCCAGTCAGTCTGCACCATTGCTGTATAGATTCTGCTCAGTCAAAGCATTTCACAGTTCATTGTACAGCACTCCCTCTTTGATGTGTGTGCATTGTGCCTTCTTGCTCCTTTCCAGAGGCATACCTATCATTTGAAAAAATATCTCTAGTTCTTATGGAGGAAAATTAAGCTTCATTTGAAACAAAAATGTTTCTCAGATTCTTGCTTCTGTAATTTTGGGGCTGTATCCCATGATTATATACCAGGACAAACCACAGGCTTGCATTTGGCTCTCCTCTATGCATATGGAAAGGAAGTCAAAGATGTGCTCAGATGAGACCTATGGTTCATTCCCACAGGTCCCCAATATGGATTACAAAGGATCTGAGACACCTGCTTGCACTGGTATGGTATGAATTTGTTCAGGTCCTGATCCACAACGTGAAGCTCCTGTGCAGCTGCCTAGTGTGCCTAGTGCCACTGAATCTACTAAGAATGTCCTTATGGAGAGCAAAGTAGAATACCTATTTCACAAAAGGTATTTCAGTCAAGTGCCTAGAAAATAGGTCTTGGAGGGCTAATTTATTTCAGTGGTTGCTAACAAAACTAGTATGTTTTAATATTAGCATGGTTGTCCATTTCATGCCATGAAGTCAAGCAAGAAATAAGAAACAGATGCATATCAAGTTCAGTATTGCTTACTTCCTTTGGTAATTCTCCAGTTCTCTCTGTGTATACCAGGACAGGATTCTGACAAAGTTGGGTCTGTTTCACTGTGTTTTTTCTGACTTTGAGAAGCTCTCAGTTTTCAGACTCCTTTGAGAACCACCATTTGTAAGACAGAGAGTTTAAAAGCTCTTAGTGCACTGCACTCTTGACCTGCAGAAGACCTCACTCTTGCCTTCACACTCTTCACTACCACACTTGTGTATTGGTTTTATGATCCACATTAACATTCACTAGTGCACAGGTTGACACTAAATCATGTCTGCATGGAACTATCAGAATTCGAACTTAAGTTTATAGAGGTGAAGAGTTAAAGTACCTACCACAGCCCCATTGGTGACTTCACTTACCCTCCTGCAGTCATTTGGAAAAACTAGATAATAGTAAGTGAAACTATTAATGCTGAATTCCAGCCAGACTAAATCAATCTGTAATTAATATTTTATACGTTTACTTCACAGTTTGGTAATGCCATGATATTCTTCATAATAATAGGCTATGGAGATCTATTCTTCTGTACACATACATAGGGATTTACATTGTTGTTCCCCACTATTATTAATGGAAGCAGCCACATCTATTCCAATAATATAGAAATAGAAAGCAGGATGGGATATGATGGAAGAGAGTTACTTTCACGCAACTGAAAACTGATATTGAAATATTGTCTATCACTATATACAACACATACACAATTACTACACTGATTTATGTAGCATTAAATAAATAAGTAGGTGGTTTGAGTTTTGTGGATGCTTAAGGTAGTTTTAGGAGCTGTAAATAGCTGTATCAGGTTAGACCAAGGTTTACATAATTCACTAATCTCTGACAGTGGTTAGTAGCAGATGCCTAGGAAAGCACTGAAGAGCAGGTCAGGTGTGTACTGAATTGCTCCTGAAGTGCTGTACTGCCAGAGAAGCATCTTTGTATTTGAAAGTCCCTACCTGATTTTTTTTTTTAATGTGCTCACTTAACCTCTTTTCTAAACCACTGTAAATTTCTCTGTCAACCACACCACCATCTGGCACTGAAACCTGAGGTTTAGTTATGCCACATGTGGAAGAGAACTTCCTTCTGCTGATTTGCAATTGTTACTCAAATGGTCATTACTCAGATATTTTCAGACACTGGAGAACACAAATCTCCTTTATGTTTTTGGGGCCATCCTTGAACATGAAAGGGTAATAAGTGGAATAAAAACACATCTATATTTGATTCTGCCTGATGTTTGAATCTAGGGACAGTTAGCCTGAATGCTGTAAAAGACATCAGTGATTGTACTACTACACAGGCAGCAAGAATACAGACAATTTGAACAAGTATCTTTTTGTGACATATGACAGCCCTGTTTTCTCCAATGGGATGATGAAGGATCGTTTTGCAAGTGATCTCCTACTTTCACCTTAAGCTTGCTTGTGTCCAGAGAGGTTGTCTCATCTCACTTTAGACACCTCCACTTACGACTGCTCTGAAGAAACCACAAAATTGTCTGAATATAATAAAAATAGCATATATAGGTTCATCTCTTCCTCGTACATTTAAATTATCTTCCATTCTACACAAGTGATATTCACTGGGTACAAATGACACCATTTTCTCAGCAGCTACAGGAACTTTTTGTTCAAATTGATTTGGATTTATACGGGTTTCAACACCATGTATGCATATTAGCAATTTGTATACTGTCTCTCTCCTTGGGACTAGCATAGCCATGAGAACAGCTAGGCCATTTAGACTGAAAAGCCCTTGATTTAGTCACCAGGGAGTGGTATCAGTGCTCAGGATGTGTTCCCTAGTTTGTTCAGTTCATTCAAGATCACTGAAAAGTGAAGGAATGATTAAAGCACAGAAGAGGGTCAGCCTGCTTGCACAGGGAGAAGGGACAGGGATGATGTGTGCCACTGCCGAGGTGATTGATGCACCAGGCTTTGAACTAACTGATTGAAGAAGCAGGTAGCAACCATTTTTTATTAACATTTCTGTGACTGGTGTGAGAATAACAATAGCAATGCTGAATAGATTTGATACTCAGATCTGTTAAAAAAAGAAAAAACAACCAAATACGTGGAAGCCTGAATTAGAGGCTCTACATTAAATTGTCACATAATAAAAAAAAAAAGGCATTGGATTTTTAAGGTAAAATTGTTTCAATATGCAAATTCATCTTACTATCCTATTTATTATTCATAAAGAATGAACTTTAAAATGCCATTAAATAATGCTTAGTGGTATCAGACACAATTTTGATTAACTCAGGCTGCTTTACTGCCCAAGTTCCTCAGATTCAAATGCTTCATATTACCATATTTATTTACTTAAACTGAGCATTTATCTACTTGTTCTTAATGTACAGCTACAGAAAAGTCAGACTATAAATTCGTGTTCCTTTAGTTTTCCTACCAGCATAATTTAACTCTCATAATAGATGATTCTCACATTCTTTTTAAGAGCTAGTCGTTATTTTTATAGATGATGTTCCACCCTCTAAGTAGAGGCCATTATGATGTGCAATATTCAGATGCTGGTCTCTGCTGGGCTGTGTTCATGAGTACTTGAATCCTAGGGCTTGATTCAAGCTTATCTCCAAATTATCAGGATGCTCTCCTGAAACAGATTCATGCCTCCATGACAGGATGACTTGTCATTCTGATGATATTTACCAGGATAATTTTACCCATAAATTTCTTTGCATGGATGCTCTTATTTCTGAGTAATATCTGAATTCCTCCTGCTTGGTGAGTTATGCTTTTCCTACAATGGCAGCATAATTATGCTTTTACATTTCACCATAGAGGCAAATGCTAAGCTTCATTAACCAGTCTGCAATAAGTAAGTGATTTTGTTTTTTTTTTTCCATGAATTTCTAGGAGGCAGTGAGATGTATCTGTATTTACTTAAGAAAAAAAGGAAGAACAATAAAACTTTTTAGTCTTCTTTTTTTTTTCTTGTAATATAGCCCTCATTTACTATTCCAGTGACTATGCTGGTTGAAAAAATGGCTTGAAATAGCTCTTCCAGAGTACTGTAGTAGAAGATAATGTTGTTATCCCTGTCCCTCCAAAAACTTTTAATAAAAAGTTGTCACAGAGTTAGTGAGAGATAATTTTTCTCTGTCCTATGCCTGCAGAAATTACACAGAGTTTATGAAATGGCAGTCTTAAATAGATCTGAACTTGGGCTAGAAATGCAACCAGGAACATTCAAAGGTCCAACCCATGATTTGGCTTCTTGAAAAATAAAAAATGGTAGTTCTAACTGACTGCATGTTATGTTTTGCAAATTTTCAGGATTTTGCGTAGATAAAAATAACACTTAAGATGAAAATGCCATCAAAGTAATTTCAGCAGATCCCTACTGGGATGTTTGAAATATTTCATTTGAATTCAGCATTCAATATCTCTGTATGATGAATAGAGAGTATAACTAATGAGACTGAAGGATGTCTTATAACCTTGCTGTCAGTGAAGCTCTGTGAATTGATTGAAGACTGGCACACGCACCTGGTAAGATGCATGGATCCATGCTGGGATGCAATTAGCACATACATTCTCATTTGTTATTGTCTCTTTAATCCCCTTTCCTTATTTTTTTTTTTTAATGAAGTATTAGGAGACTTTCTCAAAGATTAACATTTTCTCTATATTTATTTCCCTACAGATGAAAATAAGCTCCCAACAGTAACCTGTGCTACTGTTCAGGAGAAATTCGGGAGATATATGGCTTTTCTCAACCACAAATAAACCCTCCATGGTACTCTGCATCATGGGAACACTGTCAGTACATAAGCAAAAGAAGAGAAAGCATTTGTATTGTTTGAGAAGTATGTATCTTTCCAACTGAGCCTAGACCGATTTGAAGAGACATAAAAACATTGCATGTTCAGTACTAGTTAGGTATTATTTGTTTATCCCTGTTGTAATTTGAAAGAATTTCCAAGTTTATTATAAAAGTTTACTCTAACGCAGTCTAGCAAAAATCTGGTTTTTCCTGATATATATGCACATGTATATATATGTAATTTTTTTTGGTCATTACATGTATTTAATGTTGTTTATATTTCTTTAAATGAGATAAAAACACACACATAAAATGATGGATAATGATTACGTGTACCCAGGAGATTAAGCATCTTCATGATTCCTATTGAAGCACATCTAATGGTTAATGATTAATATTTTGGTATTTGAAAACTCTGAACTAGTGCTTCTATAAAAGAAATGGATTCAACATACAACAATTCTTTGATTCTCTGAAAGAACATTTGTGGGACAGTGGTATCACTGCCTGTGTTGGAACTGTGCTCATGAATCTCTTTTTGTTGTTGTTGTTTGTTTTTGTTTTTTCTGTTGTGTTTATACCTGTTTGGGGCTTTCTTGGGTGTAGTTTTCTTTGGGTTTTTGTTTGTTTTGTTGTTGTTGGTTTTGTTTCATTTGGTTTTTGTTTTGGCTTTTTTGTTTTTGTTTTGTTTTTTATTGTCTTGAGGGTTGTTTTGTTTCTTTACTCATTTTTTTCCTTTTTTTCCCTTCCTTTTTATTGTTTTTGGTTTTGAAGAGACTTCAGGAGGTTAAGAGGGCAATACAGATTCAGAGAAAATTTTTAGTCATCTCACCAGATATTTGTCATGTGGTTGGGTAGTTGTAGAAAATTTCAGCAATAAATTCAGAATCTATAAGGTCCATGTAATTAAAAATTCCTCTTTCCTTTCTTGCCCTACAGAGGCCCACCCATGTGTGTATTTTTATCTCCACTTTCTCCTGCAAAGAATAATTTTTAAATGTTTGGGCCCAAAACTCAGGCTTATGAGAATTTAAACTCTCCTGAACTCCCACTTAGACACACAGTATGCAAGAGAAATTTCTACCCACCCAGCAAGCCTTCACTGATTCCATGTGTAGAGCTGAGCTGTTTGACAAGCACTGTGAAAAGAGAGCTGTTAAAAACAATGATTTTTTGTTTTCCCCTACAAGCACTTCAGCAAATCTCCCTATTTATTCAGCTTTGTTTGCACAGTACATAAAGCAACTACTTTACTGAAGGTAAATCAAAATTGATACAAGATTAAAGTATTTCTGATGTATATCTAGCAGCTTGGTAGAACATGAAGAAATCACCTTTTCTGAGCAGCACTTGAGACAGATTTTCCGTGGAACCAAATGTACCCTCCAGTAAATTTAAACAGTATAGAATGAATACAACAGTCATGCTGTTCCCTCTTTCTGTTTTCCAAAAGTGACATCTTATCAACTAAAAGATATCATTGCCCAAGTGTTTCAAAAAGTTTAATTAAATGTATCACTTCCAATAAATTCCTTGGGCAAACAGACTACCATAGGGGAACATAAAATACGTGAACACTAATTGCATTTGAGATTCACCTTGCTGAATTGAATTCTCACACACTGATACCCTTTGCACTTAAGCCATAAATAGCCAGCATTTGTACATCCACCTATTGGCAGGCTTACTGTAAAATAATATTCCCACTAGACTGCAAGGCTATACATGAAAAAGTTCCCACGAACAGAAGCACCTGCTTACAAATGACCACCACTGAGAGAGACAGAATCTCTCTTTTGATACTCTGCATAAATGAGGTATTTCAGTTCTATAGCATTCCATTAGCAATCTCTGCATTAGAGAACTGTAGATGAAAAAAATATCATAGTTATATAAACCATAACAATTTCTTTTCTGAGGGGGTAAGGAGGGGGGAAGTGGGAGGAGGGATACCAACAAAGCAAGGACACCGAATGAAAAATCCAATTTGCTGATAAATTAATTAAATTCCCTACTGACCCAACCCCAGCCAAATGTACCCCATGTGGAAGAGACTAAAAGAAGAATTTGCTAATTAATGTTAATGCAGGGACCGGAACAATTAGAAGAATAGTCTCACTGAAGAACATCCCTCTTTTACTCAGTGAACAAAAGCATGGTAACTAAATCTTCACATTGGCAAGAGCTATTGTGAATTAAACAATTCCATTACACAGAACACAGGTAATAATATTGCAGTCCCCTTGTGGAAGGAAATTTAAACCAAGTGAGGAATAGCTCTTCTGTCTGGGTTTACATTTAATCTTGTCCCAATATCTTGAATATGCTGTGAAAATCATAAGGGATTGGTACTACCGTGCACTTTGAGTAGTCTAAGAGATTGTCATGCCTGAACATCTTTTGTAAGCATATTCCAATAGAGACTTTTAACTATTTGTAATTGTCCTGGTTTGAGGCCAGACAGATCCTCTCTTGTCCCGAGAGGGACAAAAGAATGACACTCACACAAATGGATTGAAGAGTGATGGGAAATTTAAATGGAAAAGCAATTGGTGAAACTACAGAAACTACAAGCATAGTGGCAAAGATATCCCAAAATGTAGAGAGTCCCTTACACAACATCCAAAGTCCTCCCAACTCTTCCCTTCTCCCCGCCTGAGGGTATACCCAAACCTCCAGGGCTCTTTCTTCCTCCCCACCCCCCCCCACTGCTAGGCTAGTCTCAGGCTAGCCAGGTCTGAGACGGCCCGCCCCACCCCCCCTTTCTCCTCCTGGCATTAGGCCTAGACAGGTCTAAGAGGCCTTGAGATACTCCCCCGGCATTGCCCGCTAAGAGAGCATCTCCCACGGGAGCAGAGAGGGAAGAAAGAGGAAGAGAAATGACTTTGCAGATAGATTTATAGGGCTCAGGATTTATGGGTAGAAATACGCTGTTTCCTGTGTCCACCTTATTGGGTTGGGCGCTCCGGACACCAGAGGTGTAACTTATGTGGCAGTAACAGGAGGCACCCAGCCTAAACTGCCACAGTAATTAATTGATTATTATGACTGTTTCAGTGGATATAGTTGTAAAATAGAAAAGTGGATAAAATCACCTGTGTGGTTTTATAAACTAATCAGAGTTGGGAAAGCTCCAGATGGCTAATATTAAAAGTGGCTGACTTCCCTTCACCAGTGCTCACTTTCACCAATAGTAAAGCTGATTTTTACAGTGAGGAGATAAAGACTACATATATGGTGGTGACTTGTCTGACTCCTTCCCAGTTTATGTAGCTCCGTTTTAAAAATTAATTCTAGATGAAGTAAGCTTCTCAAGCCTACACAAGGGAATCTCATAAGATCAGTTAGAATTTTATTGAGTTTATTGGTTTCTACATGAAAGCAAAAATAGTGCAAAAGACATTTGCCAGTTCCTGATGTTTTTACAATTTCTATAAATTATTTCTTAAAGATTGTTTATGATATATTTCCATTTTGCCACCATGTTATCTCTTAATGACTGATCAATATGACTCTAAATATAGATCTACTCAAATAGTAGACTACAAGGAGCCATAATGGACTACTGGGTAACTAATGTCTGTTTTAACAAGTCCATAACCATGTATTTGATATAGGAGAGACTTTACTATGGCTCCAAAGGAGCTATTACAAGCTATTGACTCTGAGCACATTTCTACCCATCTAATTACATATTAATGTTACTGCTGTTACTGTCACAACAGAGAGAAAATTGAAGTGAGACAAAAGGTTAAGAAGCGAAGTAAATGCAAATTTATTTAACATTTTAAATTCTAAATGAAATGTTTATTTCCCACTGTTTACATGTTTTTTGGTAAAAACATGAAATAGAAGAACAGTTGAAAGGAAGAGAGATGACTATTAGCTCTTTCTAACACTCAGTGGATTCAGTTTCCAGTAAGTTAGACAGTTGTTTTGTTTCATTCTGCATTCCTGAACAGAACCATCCCACAAATTTCTCTTTTAATATTCATCTGAGTGTGGTTTCTTTTGCACCTGTACTATTGCTCGCCACATGATTTTGAACCCAAATCCTTACTGAGAAGGAAGATTCATTCCTTTTTATTTGTCTGGGCACAATTTTCAGTTATGTAAGGAAACCCAAAGCAAGGAAAATTTAATTTGTTTCCCCATTTTACAATGAAGAATTTGCACAGCTTCAGTCCTGGCAACATGGAACAAGCAAAGAAATAGAAGGGGGGTGCCTCCCTTTTCCTACATTTAGGGGTTTCACTGTATGCACATTTACAGAACAACTACAGATAGTGAAGGCTGATAGTGGAAAAGATAGGGGATGTGATAGGGGATGTATCTGATGGTGCAACTAAAGGCAAACCTTTCTCTGCCATGTCAAGGTTCTCTCTAAGGATTCTCACAACTCTGTGCAAGATAACCAGGCACATCATACCTGGATATCTTAGTTTTCCAACAGATAACAGGCATAACCAATAAAGTGGACAAAATGCAGAACCCTTTCCTAAATTCCTTCTGAAAAACTTTGTCAGAAATCTGGAATGAAGAGTGCAGAATATTTTTCATGTAAATAAATAAATAAAAATAATTTCTAACTCTAATCCTCTGTAGTGTTTAGTTTTCAGCACCTCTTAATCAAGACTTTTTCCTAAAACAGTCCTTATGCCCTAGGGGAGAGAAGAAAAAATAGAAATTTTCAGCAAAATTGTTCCTGGATGTGATTTGCCATTGGAATGGGCTGCCCAGGAAGGTGGTGAAGTCACTGTCCCTGGGATTGTTTAAAAAAGACTGGATGAGGCCAAGGTTTAGTTGATTAGATGGTGTTGGGGGATAGGTTGGACGTGATGATCTCGAAGGTCTTTCCCAACGCGGTTAATTCTGTGATTTTGTGAACTTCAAAGGCAGCTCAGATTGCTTAGAGCCAAGCCCAACTGAGTTCTGAATTTGTCCAAGAATGGAAAATCTATAGCCTCTGTGGGCCACCTGTTCCAGTATTTGACTATCCTGGTTTTGACTTTTTTTTCCCTAAAAATGTAAAAATTCCTTTGCATTTTGCAAGTCTTACAAAATGTGATGAAAAAACCACCACAACTGGCAACAATATTCTGCAGTTCTTCATTTAATAGGTGGCATTCAACAGGAGAAAGGAGAGAAAGCACGTAAGTACATAACATAGAAAGAAACTCAACAACTTGTTATTTCTTCGGCATAATTTAGTAAACTACTTAGTTTGATTCGATGTGACAATATATTCAGTTTTTGCAGTTTGAATATTTAAGGAAACAAGGGCCAAAGAAAAAGAGATTTCTTCTTTAAAGAAACCTGAGGACAAGAGAAGCTACAGTCTTTTTTTTGTTGTTGTTATTTCATTAAAATAATCTGCTGAGCAATGGGTGTTATGGGTGGTCCGTTATGCCTAATTGACAGCTACTAGCTAGAGATAGCTAACAGCTCAGTTTATAGACAGATATGGTCTCTGTTCCTGATGTCCTCAGCTCTGTTTTAAACCACCCTGACTAACATAGCTAAATTTGATATTTATTTCATAGAAGAAGACTGCTTTGCAAGTGAAAGAACAAGAAAGCATGAGGAATCATGGCTTAGTTGCATATCTGGAACAGCCTCAAAGAAATTACAGGCGATGCAAGCATAAAATCACTGACTCAATTAATTAACTAATGAAATCTCATTTTTCAGTTCCCTCCTTCTGCATTGTAATACTGTGTGCCCTTGAACTGCTGCCTGTACTCACAAGTCTTTATTGTTAAGAAAAAAAATGAATGAGTCACATGAACAAGTACTTTCTGTTACATATGTTACGGACAATTCCAAATTATGCCAAATAGTCAGAATAAGGTTGCAAAAATGCTACAAAAGCAACACTGATATATATAATTCAGAAGCAGGAAATGTTTTTGCAGTATCATCAAAACTATAGCCAAACTAGTGTGTATAGATATAGTCATATCTTTATTCCATATGGTAGAATGGTTCATTGCAGCTCTTTCTTTCCACTATATATATTGAAGTTAAAATTAGGGCAGTTAGGCATGGGTTTTCTCAGGCAGGTAATAACACCAGCAAACAAATCAAACCAAAAGGATTTGGCCTTCATTAAGACAACTGAACCTTGTAACTACCCCTTTCAGAAGAGTAAAATAAAGACACCAAATAGTTGTAGATGTCTGTGTGCATCATTTCCTCTCTCATTTTAGCTTACAAGAAGCAGTTTGAACAGTTACAGCTTTAAGGTGATTAGATACCATAGGAAGAGCAGAACAGTCCTATGCTAGAGCCAGTGACCCCCATTACAAAAGAATGTGCACACTCTGAAAATTACTGAAGGTGTCCTGGTTGCACAGGACTGCCAGCTCATCTATTTCAGATGCCAATGTTAGGAGACGATGCATCACACCCCTTAAGTGTACATTTCTCTTCCACGAACACAAAGGCAGCTTAGGGAAATAGCACGGCTCTCTGCACAGGACATACTTAGAGTAATAGGAGGTGGAGGAAATCTTGGCCAGGCTGCTAACGCATCTGCTTGAGAACCAGTGTTTCTGGGGCCAGAAATTGTGTATTTCCAGTGATAGTGTCATGAACAGAACCTGAAGATGGCATTTAGCAGAAGCTCTTGAGTTACTGGCAGCTCTGGGACTGGGGAGCGACCCCACCTCATTTGCTGTCAAGTGTGTGGTTCAGTGCTGGGGGCATGGGAACTGGGTCTGGAGACTAGGGAGGAAGTGGAAGTAAATAGGAACACAGAAATAAGGTTAATTTGCTGGTCTGAAGAAGGTGAGTTAAAACAAGGGAAGTGTATAGATGTGGGGTTCTGGGTTGAGGTGCTAAGGACGAGCTGTGGAGTTGTCAGTTTGAAGATGGGCTTTGGGCAAGCTGTTGAGTTGGTGGGGAGCAGGTTAATTATGCTGTGTTTGAAAATGTTGAGACCCTTCTAAACTTTCCTCTCATTTCCACATTATTTTAGACCATATCTAAAAATGTACAATTTTTCCTGCCTGATGCTGAGATGACATCCTTGTAGAAGGGCTGAAAGATATATTGTTGAATATAGTTGAAGTACAGACAAATGGAAATACAACCATGGAACAAAGTGTATCCTCAGTACGTGTCCTATCCCCCATTCCCTGCACCCTATTTCTACTGCCTTCTATTGTAGTTTCTGTTCTATTGTAGTTTCTGTTCAATTTAAGCCAGTATCAAGAACTCACAGAAGATTAAATTAAATCACTTCCCTTAGAAAATAAATTACAAAGGACAGCCTATTAAAAGCAATTGGCAAAATTAATATCTAGCCTGAAATAAGAATAATTAAGGTTTCTGTTTGAAGCAGTAGGAATTCAAGAATCCAAAGGAATTTGGAAAATATAATAACAAATGAGCTCAATCAGGGTTTAGGAAAACTATTCAAAAAGTAGGTAAAAGTTCTTACAAATCAAATATTAGAGCTGCAACTACACCTTTCTTTTTCAAATCCTTTCTCCTAATGCAAACTAAAGAGCTCTTTAAGACACTTGCCATACTTCATACGCCTCCTTTCAAGCACTGAAAATTTTTCTGATCAAGTAAAACTCCACACTGGCTAGGATCACATTATGAAGTGTCATAAGTTAGCAAAACCACTGGTCAGAACTGAATTTATAGTAATTCAGGGTTTCATGGTCTGTTCTTCCAGATCACCAAGATATCAGTAACAGTGCTGCCAGTGAGTGAAAAAGTGCCGAGAGCGCTCCCTAAATAATACATTTCTCAGAGCTCATATGAAAGTCTTAATGCCTATGCTAGAGGAACTGTTGGTTTAAAAATTGGTCCTTTTCTGGATGTCATACTTAAAATGAAAAATAATTGTTCAATGAATCAAAATGCCTTTTTCTGATTATTTCTTCATCTAAGTTTGTAAGTTTTCAGAGAAACATTCCCAGGTAGTAGCAGCATTGTCTAAACATAAATCTGCATCATTCTGCTGTCTTGCACACAGAATACAAAGGTTTTGCTTTTAGTGTCAGCATGCATGGGAAAGAGGATTTTCATAGCTGCTTTGAGAATTATTTCTTAAGAGATGTGGCTTTGCTTGTTCATTACTGCTTTAGAGTAACTGTATCTTTTGGACATTAATACTGGATATGAAAGTGTACCTTTGGCTAGGGTTTTGCTGTGGGGTTTTTTGTTTGTTTGGGTTTTTGTTTGTTTGTTTGTTTGTTTGTTTGTTTTTTCCCCCTTTCCTCTCCTGCACTGAAATGCTGAGCAGTGCTTCATTTACCAAAAACCAGATGCTTCTTCCTGCTCCTCCTGTAGCCAAATGTCTGATTCGGATGGGTTTTTGCATCTGTTATGCAGTTATGGGAATTGCAGAAACTCATTAGCACTCAAGCCGTATGTCAGCAAACTTCCTTTGGGAAAGAGAGAAAAATGAATGCCCCACAAATAATACACAGCAGGAGGTTTCATCCCTTCAAATATATTAAGACAGGTATCTCTAGTTCTATAGGTATTTTCTAAAATGTCTTTTTTTTCCTTCATAAATATGTTATCTGCTGCCAATGAGCAAATCTGACCATTGACTTTACTGGAAATAGAAATATTGGAACAAAACCCAGTAATTTATTTTTAGATGACCTCTCATGGATTGGGTTTACTTTAATATAAACAATCTGTGTCCTGCAGATACCTTTAAAATAAACTTTGGAGACTGCTTTCAGAGCTATTCTGTATGCACTGCCAAAGCTCTACTTAGACTCTTTTTTCCCCCTTTTTATTGGCACCTTCATAGGACAACACCTTACTGGCACAAGAATACACTCAACTTTTCTCCCCCTGATAATAGTGGCTTGTTGTTAGCATGGGTACTGTCCAAGAATTTAATGCAATTAAATGCTTTTTGCAACTCTATCACTTCTTTTCAGTACACACATTTTTAACTAACATGAAAAAAGGAGAAAAGTAATATATTTGTTTTCATTAGTTTTCTCCAGAATTTCTTTAGGGAACAAAGGTGCTGTCATTTGGATGCTTTAAAGTATAAACAACAAATGTTCTCCCTTTTATGCTGAACAAACAGACTAAGCCCCTATGAAATGTCAGATATATTCTTAGCAACTGAGCTAGTTCTCATAAAGGATCAGCAAACCTAAGCATTTTCCCCTCTTGTTTATAATTAGCAGCTTAGCTTTTCCAGTCAATTCTTTTCTACATCTTAACATCCCAGAATTTCTCTCCTGTTTCCTTTGAGGTCTGTTGCCTGACACATATAAGATAATGCTCATATTTTTGTGCCATATCCCCACCGAAACAGGAGTTACGCTGTTATTTATTGAGTGGTTTTGAGAACTGCCGTCCAATCACCACCTCTTAAAAATCAACTGGCTAGTTACACAGCACCAAGGAGGAAATACTATGAACTGTATATTCCCTATTCTGAGAGGAAAAACATTGGCAAAACATGTAAATATGCTATTGAGAATGAATAATAAGACCGCTGGAGACTGAATGGCTATTTTCATACACATGTAAAAATGGCATAACTGAGTGGTTGTGTAAAACAGCTGCATTGAGCAGAGAAGGCTGTTCAAAAAAAAAATTCAAGAATTATTTTCATAACTTCTGTTGTTAAATGCATGGCAACATTTGGCCAGATTATTGTTGGTTTGACAGTTCTGATCAGGCATATGCTTTATTCCAGTCCTTATAGTAAGTCTCTTTCACCAAAGGAGCCACACAGAAAATGACCAGCTATAATGCATACCACAGCATATGAGAAGAGAGGCTTGTTCAATTTCCAAAATCATCCTGCTTCATGTATTATTCCTGCAATTTAATGTAATGACTTTCTTAATATTTCATTTGGATTCACTTCAGTAAAATGTCCTTTACTCTCTCTCCTTCCCCCTAGTTTCCTGCTTAGAAACTGCAGATTAATGAGAATTTACACAGGTGAAATGAATTCTACCCCATCAACTCTCAGTTGTTTGTGGTAAGTTTACAAGTTGTAGGTTAGTTGAACTGCAGATGCAGGGACACTGAGCTGGCTCCTTGCAGAGCTAGGTCTGGTCTGGTGAGGCTTGTATGCTAATGTACAGTGCTGTGGGAAGTGACTGTAGAGTGTCCAGGGTCAAGTTGGCCCAGAAGTGGCTCAGACACTTGACAGAGCCTAAACTAATAATGCTTTGTCTCCCTGCACCATGCAGAGTCAACCAAATGGCTCTGCGTGGAGCTAGTCCAAGTCTGGCATGGCTGGCTTGGAAAAGAGGTAAAGAGTTTAATGGGTACTGTGTGACAGCTCACAGAGCTTTCTTTCTCCACATCTCTGCACTTTTGTCCAGAAGTGCTCTCGATCCAAGGGGTTTTTGCCAGTAGGCAGAATGGAACTAATGTACAGAGACAGCATGAAACGGGTTTGGTGCCATGCCTGAGCTGATAGACATTGCTAGAGTGGGGGTCTGGGACAGAGACAACTGTATGGTTCTGCTAAAGTCAGCTAGGATCTACCTGACTTATTGGCTCTGCCAGCCATGCTGAACATCAACTGACTCTGTCTCATGCTCATTCAATTTGGATATTTCAGGTATCCCAGCCTTCCTTACCTATGGCCAGCTGATGCTAAATTCCTTTCTGAAACAAGGCTGACTTTGGGGATACTTGTAACATAACGTTTGGGAAAGAAATGCCTTTTCTCAGTGAAAAACTAATTTCTGGTTAAAATATGGAAGTATTCTTCTGCTTCCGGAACAACAATGGCATTTAGTTTTTCTTAAAACTGCTTTTGGCCATCTTACAAATTTCCATTCTGTCTGATGTAGAATAGAATTAGAATTAGAATAGTTCAGTTGGAAGGGATGTACAATGATCATTGAGTTCAACTGCCTGACCAATTTAAGGCAGACAAAAAATTAAAACATATTATTGAGGGCCTCAAACACACACAGGAATGTTTTAGGCCTTCTGATTTCAGCTGTGGAAATTGCCTTAAGAAACAATGTTTTGAAAGTGAAATTGTTGTAGAAAGACAGAACCCTTTGCTTTTCTTACTAGATGAATTAGAGTGGGTGCTTGCTTGCAGGCACTGCTCAGACCTATGCCTGTCCCTCTGGAGCTGGGGACTGTAGCA
Organism: Indicator indicator; assembly: GCF_027791375.1. Lineage (NCBI taxonomy): Eukaryota > Metazoa > Chordata > Aves > Piciformes > Indicatoridae > Indicator > Indicator indicator. The sequence goes on along the minus strand of NC_072010.1, from coordinate 55,610,367 downwards.
GTTATTCCTTTGGACATGCTTGCCTGCAGGATTAAGGAGGCTGCTATCTCCAGCTAGCATTCCTTTCACAGTACCACAGTATCACAGTATATCAGAAGTTGGAAGGGACCTCAAGAGATCATCAGGTCCAACCCCCCTGCCAGAGCAGGATCACTTAGGGTAGTCTGCACAGGAATGCATCCAGGTGGGTTTTGAAACTCTCTGGAGACTCCACAACCCCCCAATGAGCCTGTTCCAGTGCTCTGTCACCCTCACTGTAAAGAAGTTTCTCCTCATGTTGAGCTGAAATCTTCTATGTTCTAGTTTGAACCCAGTGTTCCTTGTCTTATCACTGTGAACCACTGAAAATAGCCTGGTCCCCTTCTCCTGACACCCACCCCTCATATATTTATAGACATTGATCAGATCCCCTCTCAGTCTTCTCTTCTTAAGACTAAACAGCCCCAGGGATCTCAGTGTCTCTTCATAGGGGAGATGCTCAAGTCCCCTAATCATCCTTGTGGCTCTCTGTTAGATTCTCTCCAGCAGGTCTCTGTCTCTCTTGAACTGGGGAGCCCAAAATTGGACACAGTATTCCAGGTGTGGTCTCACCAGGGTAGAGTAGAGAGGTAGAAGAACTTTCCTACACCTTTCTTGATACATCCTAGGATCCCATTGGCTCTCTTGGCCACAAGAGCACATTGTTGTTCCATGGAGAACTTGCTGTCCACCAGCACTCCTAGGTCTTTCTCTGTGGAGCTGCTTTCCAGCAGGGCAGTCCCTAACCTGTACTGGTGCCTGTGGTTATTTCTCCCCAGATGTAGAACCCTGCACTTGTCCTTATTAAACTTTATGAGATTTGCCTGCACCCAGCTCTCCAGCCTGTCCAGGTCACGTTGGATGGCTGCACAGCCTGAGGGGGTGTCAGCCAACCCCCCCAGTTTTGTATCATCAGTGAAATTGCTGAGGGTACTCTCAATGCCCTCATCCAGGTCGTTGATAAAGACATTGAACAAAACTGGACCCAGTACCGATCCCTGGGGGACTCCACTTGCCACAGGCCTCCAAGTTGACTCTGTGCCATTGATGACAACCCTCTGAACTCTGTTGTGGAGCCACTTTTCAATCCACCTGACTGGCCAACCATCTACGCCACATCTCCTGAGCTTTTCTATGAGGATGTTATGTGAGACAGAATCAAAAGCTTTACTGAAGTCAAGATATGTGACATCCACTGCTCTTCCCTCATCTACCCATTTGGTCACAACTTCGTAGAAGGCTATCAGCTTAGTTAGACAAGATTTCCCCTTGGTAAATCCATGTTGGCTACTCCTGATAAACTTCTTGTCTTCCATGTGGTTAGAGATGACCTCCAGGATGAGCTGCTCCATCATCTTTCCAGGGATGGAGGTGAGGCTGACTAGTCTGTAGTTGCCTGGGTATAGCAGGTGTCTGGAAGCACCTAGAGGTCCAATTTTCCCCAAACTCCTGGACTCTTGACTTAATATGTGCAGGTGATAAACAGGAGGTACTAAAAATATGCTGGACCCCTGCTAGGGGGTCCAGCTGTCACGATATTCAACAGCATCTATGTGTAACTGGGTAGTGAGGCCAGCCAGCGCAGTATGAGCTGCATCAAGACTTTCCTTTGTGGTTGCATGAAAATTGAGAAAAGTTTTTGGAGCTCATCAGCCAAATCATACCAGGGAATTGAATGAGAGAGTGTTTGTTAGGACAGACCAAAAGGATCCAGATTTACTGCTATAAGCAGTGATATTGCTTGCCTAGGAATATCTCTCTACCGCAGAGGTACCTTGAGGGGAGATTACATAAAATACCTGGCTTCCAGGGGAGCTAGTCAGCACTGGTTTGGAGACTCCAGAAAAGGAGACTCCTGATACCCAGCTCCAGAGTAGGCAATCTGCATTCCTCCATCCCATATGTGTGGTACAGCAAGGATGCATTTTTAAATTATACAGTTCTTTTTCAACAATGACCTTAAAATGGTTTTGAAGAGGGGCATATGACAGGAGGTCCTTACTTTGTACTGTTTCTAGAGATGAAAGGGTCATACCAGAGCAACTCAGAGAAAGCAGGTAATAAAGTGATGTCCGCTTACTACCAATGAGCATTACTGCCCGTTTAGGAGTACAGGAACCAAAGGCAAACTAAATTATTTACTACACCTACTTGAAAAGAATTTTAAAGATTATATCTTACTGCATGAAACCCTTTTATCAAACTCCACATCAACATCATGAGTACGTTAACTGTGAATTTGATACAGCATTTAATTGGGCCAAGAATCTGGCTTAGCTCCTGAATGGACCTCTTGAGCTTTTGTGTTGGGAAACTTATTCTCGTGCCTTGTTTTTCTAATATTTTCTGTTTTCTGATAGATTCTTCTGGGTACTGAAATGTTGAGAGAGCATTAGCAAAGACCAGTTCATTCAAAACTAGGTTTCCAAAGCTGCAGTTAGTGCATGATGTATCCTACAGAAGCGGTTTTGATGTGTCCAGAGAAGGGCAACGAAGCTGGTGAGGGGCCTGGAACACAAATCCTATGAGGAGAGGCTGAGGGAGCTGGGGTTGTTTAGCCTGGAGAAGAGGAGGCTCAGGGGTGACCTCATTGCTCTCTACAACTACCCGAAGGGAGGTTGTAGCCACGTAGGGGTCAGTCTCTTCTCCCAGGCAACCAGCAGCAGAACGAGGGGACACAGTCTCAAGTTGTGCCCGGGGAGGTATAGGCTGGATGTTAGGAGGAAGTTCTTCACAGAGAGAGTGATTTCCCACTGGAATGGGCTGCCCAGGGAGGTGGTGGAGTTGCTGTGCCTGGAGATGTTCAAGAGAAGACTGGATGAGGCACTTGGTGCCATGGTCTAGTTGATTGGATAGGGCTGGGTGATAGGCTGGAGTGGTGCTGCGGTCGAGGGGAGGCTTATTTATTAATTACCCTCACAGCAATAATTAATAAAACAATATGGCAAATGGGTATTAATAAAACAATAACCCTTTATTAGGAAATATGCCAAAACTCGTTAAAGGATCGTTTGTACGGTTGGAAGATATATTTACAAGGGATTATGTGGTCTCAGGGCAAAATACACACTCTTCTATGCAAATTAGGAGGCAACAACTTGGAAAGAGAATGTCCCCGGGCGCAGTTAGCGCTCAGCTATAACGGGGAGGAGAGTCGGTAAGAACCGTTAAACCCAAAGGGCAGTGAATTAGTTACTCACAGCCATTTTCACCCATATAAGGGCTGCTGCTGCTGCTGCGTTGGCTTTGTGGCACTCTTGTAGGTGCAGCATGGCTGATTGCCGGCAAGAAAGGTTTACCACGTGGTCCCAGGCTGGTCTGGCTTCAGCGGACCAGGCGACTCTAGCTACTAGGTGACTCTGGCTTCTCCAGCTTGCACGTGTATGGCTCGTGGCTTTATCCCAGGCTTTGGACCAGACACTCGAGGCAGGGCAGGACAACTCGAGGCGACAAGACTTGAAGCAAGGCAAGGCTTCAACAAGCTTGAGCAAGGCTTGGAGCAAGGCTTCAACAGATTTGAGCAAGGCAAGGCTAGGCTACCTATCCACTTGTATATATATAAAATGCCAGAGGCCAAGTGGTCCAATGGGGCACTAAACCTAATGTGTAGCTGCCCAGTGGAAAATGTTCTGCCAGGCTATGACCATAAAAGGCAGAAGCAAGGACCTTGTATCTGGGGGAGCTTATGTACTCTGACCCCAGATAAGCATCTTGTTTACCAGACAGGCAAGGGTCCTGTCCCCTTTGTTCCTTTTCCCACACTGCCCTGTTTTCCTGCAGGAAGGAGGGGAAAGTGACCTGTCTAGACATCTTGAGGCCTGTGTGGATTTGTACTGGGCCGTGCGATGGCCCTACCACCACAACTGGATGATGAGGAGATGTGTGGGCTATCTCAAGGAGCATCTTGCTCCATGTTATTTATCCCTCAGCTGCCTGAAAGTGGACTTTGCTCACACGTTGTCTGGGAAAGAAGTTTCTTTGGTCTTTCCCCTTTAGATGAAATGTGACCTGCAGCTATCGTACATTTTAAATTATTGGCAGACAGCAGCAGCAGGGAGCCCAGTGATTAAATGACAGAATATTTTACTTTTCTTGCTAAATGACAGAATATTTTACTTTTCTTGAAAGGTAGCTTTTCCTACATCATTCTGAGCTGTGCTACTTCAGCTAAACAGATACCAGATAACAGATAAAAGAAACCTTAGTTAATTCCAAATTACCTGCAGACACTGTTCTTCAGATTTACTGTTTCTTTATCATTCCTGAAGAGGAAAGGGAGTAAACCCAAATTTTTTATGTTAATGTATTTCTTCTTAAACTAGTTCTCCAAACAACAAACAGCGAAGGAGTGGAAGAGAAGTGGATCACATCTGCACTTGCTCACATTTTTTTTTTTAAAGAATCCATACAGTGAGGTCAGGATTCAAATCTCCAAAGCTTCAGTGGTTTGCAGGTGAAAGTAAAGTATGAATTCTTAAACCGTGTGCTTCAGATTTTCAACTATGCCAAACTTTGTGAAAAATGTTACGGTTAGATTGGTGTGGTGGGTTGAAAGTTCCCTCCCCCCAACATTATATTTGCCGGACCAGCTCAGCCGGAAGCAAATGAAAGCTGTATTTACAAGCAAAACTACAATCTAAAGTGAAATGCAATGACTAAGTACAAATATACAACATTTACAGCTATTTACAATTAATAAACCACACAAGGACCCCCTGGTCAAAGACCAGGGGAAGCTAATAGCTTCTCTCTCCCCCTGCTTCCCCCTTACTCTCCTGTACACAAAGGGGTAAGAGAAAGAGCAGAGAGATGTTAGAACTTAGCCAAAACAATACAGCTGACTAGCAGAAGCACAAAGTTAGTGTCTCCCAGAGTGAAGAGGCAAGAAGAGAGAGAGATTGTTTTGGTGCAACTAGTTTAAGTCCCTTATTTCTCCAGTGGGATTGTTTAGAACTATCGTTATTTCCCTTTTTACACCCAATAATGATTTATTAACATTTTACTACTTTCTGCTCAAAATCTGTGAAAAATTTTAAAGGCACAGCCTAAAACTACCGCAATTGGATAATACAAATCTTGCATCATGTGGCTTTATGAATAACAAGATGAAACACAGTTGCCTCGTCAGTGAGTCTGACAACTTGCCTTGTCCAGAACAAAATGGTTTGGATCTCACAAAAATTTACATTTGGGATACTTCTATCAAAATAAAGATTATTTTATCATCCTTTCCTCCCTTAGTTTGCTAAGGAATTGTTCATCTCATCCTAATGTAAACAGGGACACAGGGATGTTTACTTCACATCCAAGATACAACTGTAATTCAGCTCAAAATTCAAACATATATATGTAGACATTTACATCATAAACATATAAACAAATAAATTGTCTGAGTCTAGAGATGAGTACTGCTCTTAGTGTTCGGTGATATGAATACTTACTTTGTATTACTTTGCCATTTGGGTAGGGTTTCCTAAGATGCCCTGCTTTTTCACTTTTCTGTTTTCTAAGTTTCATTAGATGATTTTATAAGTTAATTCAGTTTCTTTGCAGCTATGAATAGAAATCTGGTATTTTAAACACATTAACATGAAATGGATAAAAAAGGACCAAGAGGATCAAATTTAAAAATGAAAAAATACACCTATTTACTTCTCTTTCTTCCTCCAGCAGGAGAGATTTCTGAATGCTTGCATCCAGGCATGTGAAGTTTTCTTCCCCCCCTTTTAGTTTTTTAATTACTTTTTTTTACAAGGATGAACAGAATTTCTGTCAAGCCAAGTTATTTTCTTACTTAGTTAAAAAAAATAAAAAGAAGAAGAAAAAAATGTCATATACTTAGGAAAATTACAGAAAGACAGTTTATGGGCTGCAGCAAGCAAGAATTACTGATGCAAAAAGATTAGCAATTACTCATTTTCAGCCATCTATTTCACTGAATTAATTCATTCTACCTACATTATAGCACATTTATCAACTTAATTCAAGCATTTTCTTTTAATTTTTCTCATTTCATTACTATGTATATAGAGAAATTGTTTCAGTAATTATGGTAATAAGCTGTATTTAGACCTGATTTACCCTCCCACAACTTTAGGCATCTCAGTTAAATGTGTAAGTTTTGATCTTTTTTGGTCTTCTCAGCACAGAAGCCTCCTTTACATTTGGTGGAAGAAGAGATGAGGCAGCCACAGAAATGCAGATCTTAAATAGTGGCGGTGAAAACATTAAATCAGGCAGGCTGGATTTTGGGCATACTCATTGCTACACAGAAAGGTAACTGAGTTCTTCAAGGTTCTGGCATGCCTGGCACTTGCCTTTAACACACTTGCTTGAAATTTAGTTTACATTTTTCTGAAGGTTTTTTTTTTATTTTTTATTTTGTTTCCTCCATCTACCAGCTTGAAACCTGCTACCTATAAAAGCATCCATAAATCAGCTGTTTAATGGCTGAACTTACGAGGCATTTAGAACTAATTTTAGGCTGTTCATAGAGTCCCTTGCACTATGCTAACCAAATAGTGTAAAAAGGAGATATAAGAGTAGTCACCCTCTAGCTCAACAGTTTCTGCTCTGAATCCAAAATATCTTTGAAAATTTTTGCTACTTCTTTCAGCATCTCACAGGTAATATTCCATTCCTTGTAATTATTTTAGTCTTTTTCTTTTGATTAGTTCCAAAGCCAAGAGATGATTTCTTTTCTGCCTTGAGAAATCTATGTATACATATATATGTATTCTTGCTGTTTGTTAAATGTACTAATAGCTTCATCTCTGGCCTTTTGTTTTTCAGCTTTGTTAATTTACACAGTCCCTTGGATATAGCTAGAGTGGATATTCTCAGGTTTGGCTCCTTTGTTCATCAACATTAGCCTCCTTTATTTCTGGTGTATTTTTAGCTAGATTACATGCATAACCCATGGGCATACACTAATTTATCTTTGAATGTTTTCCATTTCCCTCTGTGTCCTTTATCTCTATTGATTTATCCTACTTGATTTCATCCTTTGCTTTTTACATTCTTCTAAAACTCACTCTTTGAAATTTAACATACTTTTTTTTCCTTTTGTGGTTTTACCTGTGTCCTAATTACCACCATAATTAGGTTATGAACACAACTGCAAAGAGCCCTACTTCTGCAACAGTGTTATATTTACCACATGCAGATCCAGCAAAAGATTGATTTTTTTTTTCTCTGAATTCTTCCTTTTTCCCTACTGGATAATAATGTAATAATGTGTCTTAGCCACAGAAAATAACAATTCCTTTGATTCATTTATTTTAGGTAATTAGCCTACATTTACTAATCCAGAATTTTAACAATTTGCTTTAGATTAGTCATCTCTTCTTATAGAATTTTGCATTTACAACACATATATATGGCTATATGATGTTTCAACTGGAAGTTATCAACCAGTTTATTTTTTCTTTTACTCTAGCCTCATTTAAAAACATTACAGATTACCTCTACTGTCATGTTTTCAAATATAAACTATATTTTTCTCAAGCAAAAAAAGTTATTACACTATGGTCCTTTTGAAATTTCTGGCTTAGATTGTTGAGGTGAGGTTTGTTTGTTGAAGGGTCTGGAACACAAGCCCTATGAGGAGAGGCTGAGGGAGCTGGGGTTATTTAGCCTGGAGAAGAGGAGGCTCAGGGGTGACCTCATTGCTCTCTACAACTACCTGAAGGGAGGCTGTAGCCACGTAGGGGTCGGTCTCTTCTCCCAGGCAACCAGCAGCAGAACAAGAGGACACAGTCTCAAGTTGTGCCGGGGAGGTATAGGCTGGATATTAGGAGGACGTTCTTGTGTCGGTGTGAGCTGAAATTCCCCCCCCACCAACAATAACCAGGCTAGCCCAGTCTGGAAGCAAATGAAAAGCTGTATTTACAAGCAGAGTCTAAAATCTACAATGAAATGCAATGAATATGTACAAACATACAAAATTCACAACATTCACAAATATATACAATCAACAGAAAAAGCACAATCGATCTCCCTTTGCTTCCCCCCCAAGGGGACCCTCCCAAAGGGGCCTCCCTCTCCCAGGAGCTTCCCCCCCAGACCCCCCTGGACAGAGAAGCAGAAAGTTAGTTAAGCAGAAAGTTGTTAAGCAGAAAGTTGTTAACTTAGCTGCCAAGGTCAGTGTGTTATCTTCAGCCAGAAGAGAAGAAGAAACAGCAGCCAGACAGCCCAGCAACTGCCCCCACTGCCGAACGCAGAATGTGCAGAATGCCTACTTTGTTTTGGGTAATAGTTCTTAAACATTTCTATCTATCCAATGGAAGTGTTTAGAACAATCGTTATTTTGCTTTCTTACACCCAATAGTGACTTATTTACATTCTTTCACTTTCTCTGTTCTGAACTTTGCAAGGAAAAATTAAAAAGACAGTTTCAAACCACCACAGTCCACCCCTTCTAAACAATTCCATTGGCTGCTACTATCATTTATCTAATCTAAAATAATACCTACAACACTAGGTGAATAAAGACCATAGTCCATTCCGGCTATCTCAGACGTAGATGATTCAAAAGAGTCAAATCACAGGAAAAACAGCAAACAGCTTGTTTCCTCGCAGATGGAGCGAAGGAAGGAACAGGGACTCTCAGGTGACTCAGGGCTCTCAGGGTTCGTGCACCGTAGATCTCATGAACTCTCCTCTTGGGCGCGATGCTGTGTCTGCGCAACACTCTGAATTTAACCTCTTTCAGCCAAAGTTAGATTTCTTTGTGGAATACACTGAATTTCACCATTTTCTTGCATCACCCAATAGGTGTGACCAGGACCTTCAGCAGAAACCACCCCTCGGACAGGTTTGGCCTCTCCTGAAGGAGAAAATACCCAAACAGTTTTGCCTAACAGATTCTTTTCTCTGATAACAGGAACTCTATCACCTTCTTCCTTTCGCAACAAATCTGATTGGGCAGGTCCAGCTCGATTCACTGAACCTCTACTATTCACCAACCAGGTTGCTTGTGCTAAATGTTTCTCCCAGTTTTTCAAAGATCCACCCCCCATGGCTTTGAGAGTGGTTTTCAGCAAACCGTTGTAGCGTTCGATCTTCCCTGCAGCTGGTGCATAGTAGGGAATGTGGAATATCCACTCGATGCCATGTTCTTTGGCCCAGGTTTTTACAAGATTGTTTCTGAAATGAGTTCCATTGTCCGACTCAATCCTCTCTGGAGTTCCATGTCTCCACAGGATTTGTCTCTCCAGGCCAAGAATGGTGTTACGTGCAGTTGCATGAGGAACTGGATAAGTTTCCAGCCATCCAGTGCTTGCCTCTACCATAGTCAGCACATACTGCTTACCCGATCGAGAACGAGGTAGAGTGATGTAGTCAATCTGCCAGGCTTCACCATACTTGTACTTGGACCATCGGTCACCGTACCACAAGGGCTTGATCCGCTTTGCCTGCTTAATAGCAGCACAAATGTCACAGTCATGGATGACTTGTGTGATAGCATCCATGGAAATGTCAATGGATCTGTCACGAGCCCATCGGTAGGTTGCATCTCTGCCTTGATGTCCTGATGAGTCATGGGCCCACCGAGCTAAGAACAGCTCACCTCGGTGTTTCCAGTCAAGATCAGGATCAAGATCAGAGTTTGTGTCCACCTGGGAAACTCTTGCAGCTAGATCTGCCTGATGGTTGTGGTGTTGTTCCTCAGTAGATTTGCTCTTAGGAATGTGAGCATCGATGTGTCTCACTCTCACTGGGATTCTCTCAATGCGAGCAGCAATGTCTTGCCAGCCCAGATTGGCTTTCCTTTCCTCTGCCAGCCATTCTTCTTCCAGTCTTCCAGCCAACCCCACAAGGCATTGGCTACCATCCACGAGTCGGTGTAGAGATAAAGCTTTGGCCATCTCTCAAGTTCAGCTATGTTAAGAGCTAGCTGGACAGCTTTTACCTCTGCGAATTGACTGGATTCTCCTTCTCCATCTCTCGCTTCTGCAACTCTGCGTGTTGGACTCCACACTGCAGATTTCCATCTCCGCTTGTTCCCAACAAGACGACAGGAACCGTCTGTGAACAAAGCATATCTCTTTTCATCATCAGACAGATCACTGTAAGGAGGAGCTTCCTCAGCACGAGTTACTCTCTCCTCTGGAGGTTTTGCACAGCTTGTGCCTTCTGGCCAGTTTGTGATCACCTCCACCAAACCAGGCCTTTCGAGATTTCCCATTCGAGCTCTCTGTGTTATCAGAGCCATCCACTTAGACCAGGTAGCATCTGTTGCATGATGTGGTGAAGAACCTTTGCCTTTGAACATCCAATTCAGAACTGGCAATCTAGGAGCTAGAAGAAGTTGTGACTCAGTTCCGATCACTTCAGAAGCAGCTTTCACTCCTTCATAAGCAGCTAAAATCTCTTTCTCTGTTGGAGTGTAGTTTGCCTCTGAGCCTCTGTAGCCACGACCCCAGAAACCAAGAGGACGTCCTCATGTCTCCCCTGGAGCTCTTTGCCATAAGCACCAGGTTGGACCATTGTCACTCGCGGCCGTGTACAGAATGTTCTTAATGTCTGGACCAGTTCGGACAGGTCCCAGACCCATCGCTTGGACTACCTCTCGCTTGATCTGGTCAAAGGCTGCTTGTTGCTCAGGACCCCATTGGAAACTGTTTCTCTTTCGAGTCACATCATATAGAGGTTTCACAATCTGACTGTATCCAGGAATGTGCAGTCTCCAAAATCCCACTATGCCTAAGAAACGCAGAGTTTCTTTCTTGTTGGTGGGATTTGCCATGGTGGAGACTCTGTTTATCACATCCATTGGGATGTGACGGCGACCATCTTGCCACCGCACTCCCAGAAACTGGATTTCTCTGGCAGGTCCTTTCACCTTGTCTCGCTTGATAGCGAAACCAGCTTGCAAGAGAATGTCAAGGATTTTGTTACCTTTCTCGAAGACTTCTTCAGCAGTCTCACCCCAGACGATGATGTCATCGATGAACTGAATGTGTTCTGGAGCTCCACCTTTCTCCAAAGCATCATGGATCACTGCATGGCAGATGGTTGAACTGTGAATCCACCCCTGGGGCAAACGATTGAATGTGTACTGAATGCCTCTCCAGGTGAAAGCAAACTGAGGCCTGCATTCCTCTGCTATGGGAATAGAGAAGAAAGCATTAGCAATGTCTATGGTAGCATACCATTTGGCCTGCTTGGATTCCAGCTCATATTGGAGTTCCATCATGTCTGGTACAGCTGCACTCATGGGTGGAGTTACTTCATTCAAGGCACGGAAATCAACTGTCAGACGCCACTCTCCATTCTGCTTTCTCACAGGCCAGACTGGACTGTTGAAAGGTGAATGAGTTTTGCTGATGACCTTCTGACTCTCCAACTGACGAATCAAGTTTTGAATGGGCACCAAAGAGTCACGGTTGGTTCTGTATTGTCTGTGATGCACAGTTTGAGAAGCAACTGGCAGCTTTACATCCTCTATCTCATGTTGTCCCACAACTGCAGATCCATCTGAAAGCTCAGGTCTAATGGACAACTTCAATTTTTCTCCATCAATTTCTACAGTTGCTATTCCAAAAGCCCATTTGTAACCCTTAGGGTCTTTAAAACACCCTTCTCTCAGAAAGTCAATTCCCAAAATACAAGGTGCATTAGGACCTGTTACAATAGTATGTTTCTTCCACTGCTTCCCAGTTAAACTTATATCAACCTCTATCTTAAACAACTCTTGAGATCCACCAGTGACTCCCTGAATAGTTATAGATTCTCCCCCTTGATAATTTGATGGTATTATGGTGCACTGAGCTCCTGTGTCAACCAAGGCCCTGTACTTCTGAAATTTTGAAGTGCCAGGCCACTGGATGTACACATCCCAATAGATTCTGTTATCTCCATTATCCCTTACCTCCCCCTGGCAGAAGGCAGGGCATCCCTAGTTGTGGGGATTACCTCCACATGTACAGCTGGCACAACATCCAGCACCAGAATTAGGATCACTGTTGGAGCTATCAGAGTTGTTCTGGGAAACTGAGGAAGCGACAGCTACCCTCCTGGTATTGCTACCTCGGGATCTGCCCCTCTGCAGCTCCCGTAACCTCTTGAAAAGATCAGAAGTTGGTTGACCATCCCATCTGTTCATGTTCTCACCAAACTGATCACGCAGAGTTATCCAGATACTGCCACGTGATTGCTTCTGCTGTCTGTTTTGGTTTGACCTATTCTGGAATGGCCTCCTTGGAGCACGTCTGTTTCTGACAGCTGAAACTTGTATCCATCTGGAGGAAGAGGAATTAGAATCATCCCCCTTCATCAAGTTGGATATGGAGGTTTTAAGTTCCTCCTTCAGCTCTTTCATGCAATTCTTCATTTCTCCAGACAGAGTTTCAATGGCTGAAACCAAAGAAGTACGTGCAAGACTATCCTCCAATTGCCTCATTTGGTCAGTGAAATGGCCAACAGTGGGAGGTGCTCCACCATAATTTCTTGCCACAATCCTGCTTGCCAGAATAGTAGCATAATTAGGAGGAGCAAGCTTAATGAGCTTTTTGGCAAGGCCTGTTCCAACAGGAATTTCATCAGGATTCAGAGTCTTATGATCTCCATACATTACTTCTCTCACAGCAAACTCTCTCAGACGCTTGATTCCCTCAGCTATTGTGGTCCAAGGCTTAGGGTTCCATGGTAAATCATCTCTGCTGGGGTACCGCAGCGAGACTGCCAGTAGGAGGCGTGCCCACAGAGAAACTTTACCAATGCACTTGCCTAGGTGCCTGTCTATGCCTGTATCCTTTGAGAGCATCCCCAACTGAGAGGCCGACTTGTCACCTACCACCAATGCTGGGGCTCCCATATCAAAACACCTGGCTAGCCAAGACAGGACTGGCTCATTATCTCCTCTGATGTAATCCTTCCTCACATGTCTAATTTCCTGTCTGGGTGCATTAGCTGACTGTATGTCATCCTCATCATCATCATCATCATCATCCTGAGGTCGCTGTCCCCATAATCCTATTTTAATCCTCCATTGAATTTCCTTGAGTTCAGAGGCACTGCCTGCAGTTGCTAATCTACCAGGGTCTACATCCTGACCTAGATCTCCATCATCCATGTGGGGTCTCAAGAGGTCTACCAGAGTTTTAAGGCTAACCCTCTCTTCCTCATCAGAAGGATCTTTCTTAACAGAGGGACCCTGAGTAGAAGGACCCTCATCTCCATCTGCACCATCTCCTGCAGCATCTGCATCTCCTTTACGCTTTCTGCTTACAGTGGCCACCAAATTTACTGGCTTGGTTTTCACATTCACAGCAGAGTTGGAAGAGCAAGTAGCCTTATGTCTTTCTTGACACAGTGCTATCAGTAGCCATATGATTATTCCAAGAAGCAACAAATTTAAGATTAAGGCTAGTACAAGATATCTAGGGTACCACTGGTTACAAAGACCCTCTGTAGTTGTAAGAGGAGTAACAAACTCATATGTGTCTGCTAGCAGATCCATAGTTGAGTTACCATAGCTTCTTAGCCCAATAAGACCATAACAGAATTCACCAACATTCAGTAACTTGTTCTTAACCCAAAGAAACGACTTATATGCCACGTATCTCACAATCTTGTCTATCATGCAGGAAACAGCCCATCTGTAGACAATCACACTGATAACAGAGGAAATAAAATTACTCAAAATCCAAAACAGCTTCATTTTGCTTCCTAATCTGAGCAGAAATAAATCAAACAAGCAATCGAGCCCCGAGTTGGAGCGCCAAAAATAAAAAGTGTGTCGGTGTGAGCTGAAATTCCCCCCCCACCAACAATAACCAGGCTAGCCCAGTCTGGAAGCAAATGAAAAGCTGTATTTACAAGCAGAGTCTAAAATCTACAATGAAATGCAATGAATATGTACAAACATACAAAATTCACAACATTCACAAATATATACAATCAACAGAAAAAGCACAATCGATCTCCCTTTGCTTCCCCCCAAGGGGACCCTCCCAAAGGGGCCTCCCTCTCCCAGGAGCTTCCCCCCCAGACCCCCCTGGACAGAGAAGCAGAGTTAGTTAAGCAGAAAGTTGTTAACTTAGCTGCCAAGGTCAGTGTGTTATCTTCAGCCAGAAGAGAAGAAGAAACAGCAGCCAGACAGCCCAGCAACTGCCCCCACTGCCGAACGCAGAATGTGCAGAATGCCTACTTTGTTTTGGGTAATAGTTCTTAAACATTTCTATCTATCCAATGGAAGTGTTTAGAACAATCGTTATTTTGCTTTCTTACACCCAATAGTGACTTATTTACATTCTTTCACTTTCTCTGTTCTGAACTTTGCAAGGAAAAATTAAAAAGACAGTTTCAAACCACCACAGTTCTTCACAGAGAGAGTGATTGCCCAGGGAGGTGGTGGAGTCGCTGTCCCTGGAGATGTTCAAGAGGAGACTGGATGAGGCACTTGGTGCCATGGTCTAGTTGATTAGATAGGGCTGGGTGATAGGTTGGACTGGATGATCTTGGAGGTCTCTTCCAACCTGGCTGATTTTATGATTTGAAAAATTGTCTTAAGATACTATTCCAAGTTTGTTTGTTTGTTTGTTTTTCCCCAAATGACACCTATATGAAATCTCTCTCCTGTGCCCTACCTTTGACTTTCCAATTTGTTCCAGATTTTCGTATCAATTATTTGTAGACTTTCACAACATTCATCTTATCAATCTTGAATTAATTATATCACACACCATTGTGATACCTTGCCATGGTGACAATGTTGACAATGTCGACAATGTCGACAATGTCATTGTAACTGCCTTGTACAGGACAAAGCCAAACTTGCTCAGGAAAGCACTAGCATATTGTACAGTTTTAGGGTAACGAATATTCAAGTTGTCACTTATATGCTAGGAGTAGGTAGATCCAAACACTTGATGCTTCTGTGGGAACTTGTGTCTACAGCTAAACCCCCCACGTTTCATCTTCATATATTTTTCTGCCTCCTCATTTATGAAAATATGCCTTGCTTACAGTAGATAGTTTCTACAAGAACACTTTCCTTCTTGCTGTTCAGTTCCTTCCATCTGTTATTTCCAGCTAATGCATTTAACCTACTGATTTGTCACTTCTTTCTTCCATAGTATTTTTGAAGACCAGGAAGCATTTAAAGAGACTCAAGGTTTTATTATTTCGTATATCCATAATATTTATGACTGCATGTTCAGAAAATGATTCTATTTCTTAGAATTTCTATTTCTATTTCTTATTGCATTTTTCTTCAAATTATTTTCTAGCCGTCAAGATTCTGTGATAAATGGTCAGACTGCCTTTGTCCCATGGACACCAGTCTTAACCTTATAGGTTATGATGTAGCAACTTCAAAACATTTTACCTGAAACTTCATTGCTAACTTTAAGTTTCAACAACATTGTATTGAAGTTCAGCAGATACTGGGAATGATTTGTAGTCTCTTCATTTCAAATCCCAATCCAATCCTGCAGTGTAATATATATATATAAATTTCAATAATAACTTTGTTGTCTTTATTTCCCTTTTAGTAACTGCTGCAATAGCACTTGGGGCTGAGTGTGTGTGTGAGAATGGCTGTAGCTGCTTGAGCAGGTGGGTTGGGGCATTGGGAGGTGGAGAAGTAAAAAAGGCAGGGTGAGGCTGGGTGGGGCTCTGAGCAACATAACCCAGTTGAAGATGTCCCTGCTCATGGCTGGGAGGCTGGACTAGGTCCCTTCCAACCCAAACCACTATATAATTCCATGATGCATGTGTGACTTCCACCTTGAAATCCTGCTCCTAAAACTGGGATATATCATCTGTCTACACCACAGCATGTGGCAGCTCCTTTCGTTCATCTTCTAGTGTGTCACTGCAGCTGTTTCTGCACCATGTTCTAAACCATTTAAATCTCTATGACTGCATGTGAGTTAGACTAAAAACCACCCATCTTGCATATATTTCTTGCATGGCTTCATGATCCACATAATGTTTCTTCTAATATTTACTTGTGGTTGTTTCTAGAAGGCTTTAATGCTTTACCTTATCAGGTTTCTCTCCACAAGGAGTTCCTCTTCCACCACTAAATTGACAAGTTGTTGAAAGCTTCTGTGTGTGGCTTGGCATCTATTAAGCTCTTCTTCAGTGTCTTCCCTCTTTTTCTTTTACTATCTCCTGCCTTACTAGCTCTAAGCCCAGGTGCTCTGGATCTTATTCTTGCTGTGCTCATCTTTTCCAGATATCCTTGCTATGAAATACTTGTTCTAAACACCAGGCAATGTGGTAACTCAATTCATAAGCTCAGAAAAATATATTGCTGTCAGATACTTTGGTTAATGTAGAAACCATTTGTCCTTAACTGTCTTCCTTTAGAAATCAGCATATCCTCTGCTGGTTGCAAACTTTATGTTTTACTAAGTCTTAAGATATCCAGTCTGTCACATTTTACAACCCATCAGATTAATGTAAAAGAGGGTGATCACAATATGAAGCAATCAAGAGCCTGTGAAGAGGGCCCCCATCACACCCAGTCAGACCCCTGGTGTAATCCAATTAAAATGAGCAGTCTGCAGTAAAACCCAGAGGATTAAACACACTTACCCAAGCAAACCCAGTTCCTACCACTTGAGTGGTACAGCTCTGAAAAAATGCATCTCATTAAGTCATGTTAGACTTCCTTAAATGGCAATTAAGGCTAGCAGGTTAGAGAAAGATAATCAAGTGTTATAGGGATTCAGCAAACTCCATCTCCCTACACCTCCCTCTTCTCCCCAGCCAGTGTCAGCTGTTTTCTAATTAACCCAGTGGTAGCAAGGTGTCCACAAGAGGATATCTGCTGATTAGCCAGAGAGCTCTCATTTGCTCAGTGCTGCTCGGTCTATGCCTCTAAAGCTCCCTGTTTTACAAAAATTATATCTATGTAGTATGCAGCTAAAGTACTTGTACACAAGCAAAGACACACAAACTCAGTTAAAGCAATTATCTAATGCTAAACATAAATAATTATGCAACTGAGACCAAGACAATGCATTGAAATTATCAATATTCTAATTTCCACCTTTTACTCTATCTTATGTGCTTCCTTCTCACCCTCAGTCTTTCAAACTCCTAACACCAGAGTGTCAGTCAGACTCTGTTCATAGGGAGCAGTGTGCCACTGCAGCCCCAGGGTGTCAGGGCAAGACTAGGAGCAACTGCCATCACCTGCTTCCCATCCAGGGTCACAGAATTACAGATGTTATGGATTGGAAGGGACCTTGAACTAGTCCAAATCCCCTGCTAGAGCAGGACCACCTACAGCAGGTCACACACAAACACATCCAGTCAGGTTTGAACGTCCCCAGCAAAGGAGAATCCACAACCTCTCTGAGCAGCATATTCCAGTGTTCTGCCACCCTCAAAGTAAAAAAGTTTTTCCTTATGTTTATGTGGAACCTTCTATGCTCCAAATTGCACCCATTGCCCCTTGTTCTATCGTTGAATATCACTGAGCAAAGCCTGGCTCCATCCTCCCAACACTCACCCTTTGTGTGTTTATAAACATTAATGACATCACCCTTCACTCTCCTCTTGTCTAAAGTAAAGAAACCAGACTCCCTCATCCTTTCCTCATAAAAGAGATGTTAATAATTTTTGTGGCTCTGTGCTGGACTCTTTCAAGCAGGTCCCTGTCCTTCTTAAACTGAGGGACCCAGAACTGGACACAATATTCCAGATGCAGCCTCATCAGGGCAGATTAGTGGGGGAGGAGAACCTCTCTCAACCTACTATCCACACCCCATCTAATATACCCCAGGATGCCATTGGCCTTCTTGGTCACAAGAGCACATTGCTGACTCATGGTCATGCAGTTGTCTACCATGCAGTTGTCTACCATGCAGTTGTCTACCAGGACTCACAGGTCCTTTTCCTCTTCACTGCTCTCCAACAGATAAGCCCCCAACCTACACTGCTCCATGGGGTTGTTCTTTCCCAGAAGCAGGACTCTACACTTGTCCTTGTTGTATTGTGTTAAATTTATGCCTGCCCAACTCTCCAAATATGTTATATGAAAATCACTTGTAGATAAAAGTTTCCAAAGATGCCAGTGCTTGTCTGTCTTTTCACTGATTTTGGTAGGCTGGGGTTTAGACTGGGTTCATTTAGGGGAGTGGTCAATAGAGCCCAGAGAAACTGTCAGTGTAGAGAAACAGGTACTCCAGAAGACTCTTTAGCCAACCCAAGCTCTGGATTGCCCATTGGAAGTAGCTGTAGCATGGCTTGAATTGTTTGGCTCTCCACTTAGTGGACTAAATTTAGGTGAGACTAGTGAGTTTCAGAATATAGGCATTAAAGTTGGTATCGTCTAATTAAAGACTTTAAAGACTTAGGTAAATTAGATTAATTCCTTTTATGAAACTGATTTGCCTGGCCTTTGCATGTTAAGAGACATATTTGTAAGTCTAGCAATAAGACTATTTCTGCCTCTCTTAATGCTGTCTTTATTTCTGTATGTTTCAGGTCCTAAAATGTAATGTGCTTAGGCATTACTGGATAAGAACAAAATCTACAAAAATGTCTTTTTATTATTACCAGAATATCTAAGTGTATGCTAAGACTTTTGTTGAGCTGACACAGACAAATGATCTTCTATGTACAGTTTAAATAGCTGGTTTGAAAGAGCATTTCTGTACTGTCTGTACTCCTATCCTCTAAGATATCTTTTCAAAATGTAACCCACTTTCTCACACCATTCAGCTACAGAATCACAGGCAATCATTTTGCAAATAATAATAGAGCTACTTTTCCACTATAAGGTGTTTTTATTTTGTGCATTCCATTGCAACATCCTCTGAAACAACATTTTGTTGTTCTTCAGAAGCAGTTTGACAAATCTTGACCTGACGTTTTTTCAAAATGTGCAGTGTCAAAGTTGGAGCATATAAGTCATCCAGGGATGACAGTGGTAGAGATTTCATTTTATGAAATGCTGAAACTTGTGCCTGCTATGAAACTTTCATTCACCTGACAATGTTTAGGTGACTGGAAAGTGCAGTACCTTCTGTTATTTCAGTATGCCTACAGGCAGCTATAAAGTTGAAAGGTATATGCCATTGTACACCAGATATTTTAAGTCTAGATTTTGAAACACTAAAATTAAACACCAAAACCAGTAGAGAAAGCACTGCACTTGTTTAAGATTAAAATCAACTAGGATGCAAGAAAGAAAGTTTCAGGTGTGTGTGGTTTTTGTTTTGTTTTGTTTTTCCCTTCTTAATGATATTCATTATCTGCCATGCAGGGATAATTTCTTATCTGCTCTTTACACACCAGTCAGAACTGAAAGCACACGGTTTGTTCTATTTTCAGTGTGAAAATCAAGCTTCTATTTCTTCTAATGACAGCTATAATTTAAACATAGTTGGCAGGACATATATATATATATATTTTTTTTTTTTTTTTTACATATATATTTAATTCTTCATGTAATACCCAGATTTAAAATGCAGCTGCTCCAAGACAAAAGTTCATTTGTAATCTTTGTCCAAGAAAGGGATCATGAACTAGATTACAAAACTGGAGATAATTTACTTGAAGATCTGCAACTTTTTAAAAGTAGAAGGCTTGATGACAAAAGTAAATCTAGGTATTGCTTTCAAAACTGTTCTTTGTAACAAATATGTTTTGTGGTACAATCAACAGTCCATATCATTCAGCTTCTTCCTGTGCAAAAAAAAAGTGTATCCAGTGCAAACATAATTTCATTTTTCTACCATAAAGACTTGAGATTTTTCAGAACTGTTGCTCCTTTTAAAGGAGCAATTGCTTATATACATATATTTGAGGACCACAACTGAAAGGAAAAGTTATAAAATTTTGCTTTTCGAACTTCTAGCTAGAAAATATTTGTCGTCTTCACAACTGATATTTAATAATCATAATGCTATAATATACTTTGCCTAATTTTATGGATACTTAAAATTTTATTAAGAAATTAAAAGCATTTAAAATAAATAAGGCTGTGAAAGGATAATAGAGTAACAGGTAAAGAAGTAGAGAAGCAGTTCAGTTACTGACACCTATTTAAATTTAAGCAATTTTAAAGTAAGACAAAATGTGTATGAGAAATATTTCAGGCAAAATAATGGTGTGGATGCTACAGACCTAGTAAGTAGAAAGCTAAGAGACAGAACTGCATTTGTTCAGTCAGTGCAAGTTTATGGAGATCACATTTAAATAGTTTCTTTATGAGTCATAAAATCAGTGGAGATGGTAAAAGTGTTGAATTAAACTTATGCAAAGCATTTGACTTAATGTTACATGACACTTCAATTAACAAATTAAAATTATTTTAAAGCTCTGCAAGGGATATTTTAAAGTGATTAAAGATGGCTAACTGGTAGGTCCAAAATGTCACTGTAAATTGAAATCGTTCTCATTCATCATCAAATCTTTCCAGTGAATTCCCTCAGGGACTGATTCCTGGCACTCAAACACATCATATATTTATCCAAGATCTGTAAGAAGTGGTAAAATTATTACCGGTATTGTGTGAGGAAGACACAGGGACAGGATGAGCGGTAAAAGGAAAGAGGCTAACTTGCAGATGAAGCAATCTGGGACTTGTCACACAAGAAAGTAATAGCCAAAGAACAAGATATACAGTCTTGGTCCCTCAAGGCTATTTGAACTGCTCTGCCACCTTGAGAGCCTTTTCTTTCACCAAGTGGTAGAATGGAAAAAATTATTTTTGTCTCCTGACCTGCACAGCTAGGATGTAAACCTGCAGCCAGTAAACAAGGAAAAGGACATAACCCTCCTGGTTTAAATGAAGTGTATTTGTGTTTCACAGCTCTCACTTAGAAAATCAGGACTGGGGGTGTCAGTGATACGGGACCCAAAGCTGAAAAAGTTGGCATCTACAAGACAGTTCCATTGTCCATCCCCTGGAAGTGGTGTATGAAAAGAATATTGAAGTGTATAGAAGTCATTTACCCCCACATTTGTTATTGGCATGTATGGTTTTGACATTGTCCTTTTGTTGTTGTTTGCAGTTTCATAAGAAGGATAAAATCAAACATCCCAGAAAGGCATAAGAAAATTTGAATTAGAATGAAAATCTCAAACTCTGTTGAAAAAACAGTTTGTTCTAAATAAAATACAGTAATTGGAGCTTTTATTTAGGTTCTGAATCACCACCAGTTCTGTGGTACATTCTCCAGGGCCCCAGTCCTATGATAATCTTGTCAGACCATAATCCATCTCAAGATCCTGGGCTGCATCAGGAGAAGTGTGGCCAGCAGGTCAAGGGAGGTGATTCTCCCCCTCTACTCAGCTCTGGTGAGACCCTACCTGGAGTACTGTGTCCAGTTCTGGAGCCCCTATTACAAGAGGGATATGGACATGCTGGAACGTGTCCAGAGGAGGGCCACCAGGATGATCAGAGGACTGGAGCACCTCTCCTATGAGGACAGACTGAAAAAGTTGGGGCTGTTCAGTCTGGAGAAGAGAAGGCTCCGAGGTGACCTTATTGTGGCCTTCCAGTATCTGAAGGGGGCCTACAAGAGAGCTGGGGAGGGACTTTTTAGGATATCAGGTAGTGATAGGAGTAGGGGGAATGGAATAAAGCTGGAAGTGGGAAGATTCAGGCTGGAAGTGAGGAAGAAGTTCTTCACCATGAGAGTGGTGAGAGCCTGGAATGGGTTGTCCAGGGAGGTGGTTGAGGCCCCATCCCTGGAGGTGTTTGCAGCCAGGCTGGATGAAGCTCTGGCCAGCCTGATCTAGTGGGAAGTGTCCCTGCCCATGGCAGGGGGGTTGGAACTAGATGATCCTTGTGGTCCCTTCCAACCCTGACTGATTCTATGATTCTATGATACTTGCTTGCTTTCCTTGTTAGAAACATGAGACTGTAAGTATCTTAAACTGTCTATTTTGCCTGTGACTTGTGACAAAAGCATTGTTGACACCATTTTGTGAAAAAGAAACAGGTTCTGAGAGGCTGATTCCTGGAAAGATACTGGTGTAGTACCCTACATGTCTGAGGATGCTGGATTTTTTTTTCCTTTTATGACTTCTGTCCCCTAAAAAAGAGTAATTGGAATGAACACTTGCATTTTTTAGTGCAGTGCTGGCCTAAAAAAGACAGGAAAGGGTGTACAGCTTTTCTCTATGGGAGCAGCCTGCTCTAAAGTGTGTAATGGACATGTGTAAGGGTTTATCATAGAACATTATGTGTCTTGATTTTCTGGTATTTTCAATTGTTTGATTAACACAGAAATAAGCACTACAACTCTAAATTAGCAAAGCTCAACTTATGTGAATATCAGCACTTCAAACTAGTGTAAAGCATATGGTAGCTTATTTTCTCAGCTGTATGACTAGCTTATCAAAAAAACTCCACAACATCTTTAATGAGAAAATATTGTGGAATGTCTTCCCTCCCCCTCCTCCCCCCGATTCTTCTGTTTGCCAATTTCCCTTTAATATCAACATAACTAATAACGCTCTAGAAGTCATAACAGTTTTGCTATTATTTGAAACAAAGTCAATAAATTATGGGAAGTTAAAACCAAAAGGAGGCCTAATGGAAGCTGCAGTTGAAGTACCTTTGAGCGTTCAAAGTCAAGAGATATCAATTATTGTACATGTCATTCGTTATTTTCTAAATTCCTGCTGTCGTTATTTCCTTTTCAGTGTTTAGGAACTTGTCAAGGAACATGCTCACCAATAAAAAACATTTTGTCATAGATGTTCTAAGAAAGACACGACTGTTACTCTAAACACCTTGGTTCAATAAAAGAAGTGTTAAACCGTCCTTTGCTGTCTATAGGGGCAAACAAATATTTTAACCTCTGGAAGGCAGGGCTGTATGGCTTGGCACTCCTATGTGCCTCTGCAGCAGGATGCTCTGCAGGGATCAGATGTCCTGGGAACAGTGCCGCTTTCTCTCAAGCTGCTGCGTGTTTGGGCACCTTCACAACTGTCCTCTCAGAGTTGGGTGAGGGAGCACACACTGCCAGCTAATGTGTGATGTACATCTGCCTTATGGAAAAGACATGTCTTCAGTGCCAGTCACTAACCCCATGTTACTAGCAAACTGATGTAATTTAGATGTATGTCAGTCCAGAGGAAAGTGTGACACCAGTGTAATTGAGAAAAAGGTATTAACTAATTGGCACATGCACCACAACTCTTCCTTCTCTTATTAACAGAGCCTCATAAAAGATTTCAGGTCAACTTTGAAAACAGAGGATTTCCTATTCTTTCATCAGTTGGAGGCTGATCTTTTTTGGCAGAAAACGGTTCTTGGGTGATATTTCAAATGTTCTCAGGACTAACACAGTGCTGCTGCAGTAAAAGCTTGACAATAGCCAATGAGAGCATGGCTAAGTTAGTGCTGGCTGAGTATGCCTAAAAATTATGCCTGCAACAAAGCTGTATTATTTGCAAGAAGTGCATAATTTTATTATTTGATTTAAAAAGCAAAAAGAAAGAAAGAAACAACCCCCCGACTTAACCATTTTCTCATAGGAAAGACACGCACATACTTTGTTGAAGTGAAAGATACAAGCATGAAATTCATCATTCATGTGCAGTCACATATATCTAAAACATTAGCTCTGATTTAAAGATTAATATTTTGAAGCCTGCTTAACATCTTTAGCTTTGGTAATTTACTTTTACTTTTTAAATGTGTTACATCAGCCTTCCAAATATTACTTAAAATATATTGATACATATGTGTCAGATATAACTGAGATATAAATAGCTCTAAAAATATTCAAAATCTGCCCTTTGGATGCCAGAGCCTTTTGTTCTACGAAATTTAATGTTTTGAGTCTTTGAAGAGCTTAGAATACATACTCCATTGACATGAATTATGACTGAGGTCATCATGAAGCTTATTCCCCGTTATAAAAAATGATCACACAATAGACTGTTTAAAGCAATCTAAGCTCTGCAGATCTTATTAGTTCCCTTTAAATTTGTTTTCCAAGATGGAAAATTAATCTGTAAAAATCTGTCCTGGAAAACAATATCAGAAATTTCTTCTTCCCAAAGACAAAAAGGAAATTTATACTATATTAAGATATTTTGCAATCCAGACACAGACACACACTTTGATATTGTAAGTGCTTGATCAACTGAAAAAATTGGCTTCTGACTTTTATAAGTAGAATCACTTAGTACTACAGACAGGTTTAATATGAATGGAATTACTTGTATGCTTGAATACTCTCAGGGATTAGTCCATCTTTTGTGAAATGGACACAAAGCAGAGATTGCTATATGAAGACTTATTTGAGCTTCAAACGTAATTTTTCAGCATGGGTTTGTTAATTTATTGGGGTTTTTTGTTGTTTGTTTTTTGTTTGTTTTCAAACTTTCTGTCTTTCTTCATGGAAAGGATGTCTCAAACCTCTAAGTATAACATTAAGGATCAGTGTTTTAAAATCCACTTAAATGGCAAATGAACACAAGTTCTTGGAGAGTATTTGAGATACAATACCTAAGATATTATTTCTGTCTTTATCAGATGGATATATTTTAAAGTTAGATTCGTCTGTTATGAAGTGTACGTTCACATAGTTCAGGACTAGGATGTAGAGGACGTTAACAAAGTGCTGCTTCAATAGATAATACATAGAAATTCTAGTATCAAAAAGCAGGTGTCACATTTGCATGCATTTCTCATACCCTGCTTGGATCTCAGATAGCTGCCAAGCAGAAGAAATTTGCTCTCTTTTTCATCTAAGACCTTCTTCTTGTCGGTACATAATATATTTTCATCAGGAAAACATAAACATGCAAAATCCATGAACATTAAAAACTACGTATTGGTATAATCATTCAAAGCCAGGTCATATTACTGCAATAAATTATACTGTTTGGTGTAATAGTGAGAATAAAATTATGATCATAATAAACAGAGAGGCTGCCATTATTACTGTTCTCACTGTTCTGGCACCACAACCATATTATTCTCATTTTGACCATATTATTCTCATTTCAGTCATATTTTTGTCAAGGCAGATGATGAAAAAATCATAAACCTGATGATGGTCCTGATTCAGGAGCCTCTACTTCGGTGAAATACATCTGTTCTTCTGTGTGTCTGGCAAAAACACACACCGAGGCTCCTAACACTTCAGCCATCTAATTTGGTGAAACATTTTATATGGTAATTTGAGAGACTGATGAAATCATAGTAATTTTAAAATACAGTGCTTTCTGAAAATGTCATCATTTTAGCCTTAGTGGTTCTAACCCAGCTATAGATTAGCATAAATTTCATGAAATATTATGTTATGAGAATGTTCCAATTTGCAGATTGCCTAATTCCCTCATGATGGGGAGACACAAGTATCTCCAGCAATACTGGTCCAAGGTCTTGTCCAAATAAACATATGATGAAGAACACGAATAAGCCAATTGTGAGAAAAAAAAAGGTCAAAGTGAGAAGTGAGAATTGACCTCTGAAAATTTTCAGTAGACAGTACATCCCTGACTACCTGTGTGAGTTACTCCTGGTACCATGGCCGTAGATACTGGTTCAAAGCAAGACTGGAACATGGCTTTGTTAAGTGACTTACGAACACATTGTGATAAAAAATGTTTGTCATAAGAACCCAAAAATCTAAAATCCCCATGCCCATACTTGTGCAGTGTTTACAGTGCAAGCATGCAAATTTCATATATGCCCATGTGTCCTACTGAACTAGTTTTAGATAGGAGGATCTGTGAAAAATAATTTCAGAAATTTGTTATGCAGGTAATAGTGTGCCCAAAATGTAATTTCATGGTATTTACCAAGCATACAAACCCTCATACCTTTCTACTTACTACATGACTGGAATATAGATCTTGCATTTATTGAGGCAGAGATTGTATCTTTATCCTCTCAAATCTGCATGTCAGATTACCTTAGTAGATGTTATATGGTCTGACTGCAAATATGGTTACTTTAATATCTCACAAGCAGGGAAAGTAAAAAGGGAGAAAATAATTGCTGAATGCTCAGCACTTATCTTAAGTCTTATCCTGTGAACTGATAGTGTCACAAGATAGCTTCTGACTGCTGTTGCTGTCTATCCTCAGGCATAATTTCATTGCTAATTATTTTTCTTATTATCAATACTTGCAATTAAAATCTTTGTAATTAGAACACCATGTTTTTATAAAATAATTGGCATTTACTTAATTTCTCATTATTTTATTTATTATCTTTCATTCCCTCCCATGAATCACAGTGAGATGGTCTCATCTGACATCTTGGTTATGCCTCTGTATGAGGCATAGTGAAAACATACCAAACTCACTCTTCAACAGCGTGGCCCCTCCTTATTGCTTTTCTTTTTGTCAGGATATGACAAAAAGCAACCATTGCAATTAGAGTTAAGGATAACTGTAGATAAACAGTAACAAATTAAGATTGTGCCAGAGTGAATGGGAAAAAAATTACAGTTAGGAATACTGATATACCATTTGTAATAGACTGCAAAAAGACAAAGGAACAGCTTGAGAAGATCATCTTCACCTGTGAATTTGGATCTGTATCCACCTTTATGAAGGTCCTTAAAGGTTTAGATCAAATAATGGGGAAATATATACAGAACTCATTTCTGAACCTTATTTAGCTGGTGCTGAATTGCCATGATGTGTACTGGCTATTAATACAGTGGTACAACCTCTAGTTTCTATCTTTGAAAATTTTGCTGTTGCACTCCCTAGTCCACAAGGACACAGACAGTTTTCTTGCATCCCGTGGATGCCATCTGTTGAGTGCAGAGGTCTGCTGCATTGTAGGTCTGTGCCATCTGCTTTGCACTTTTAACCTCCTTCATATGACATGTTGGGTGGGCAGATAGCAGGTTAGCACAGCCAACTGCACTGCATGAGCATTTCTTAGCTTCCTTGTTCAATATGCTTTCCCATCTCACTGACATGAATTGCCTCAGAGGGCTGCAGTCAGCTGGCGAATCCCAGCAGTGACCAATAAACAATTTAGAGCAATGATTTTAGGACAAGTCTTTACTCCTAGGATTTACTATGTCTTAAATTGATGATAACTATATAAATTGGTGTATCTGAGAGAGAAGACCATATACTGACATGCACTGTGCATTTCATAGAGTGTCACAAAGTGACTTTACTTTGGTTTTGATATACTGACTTACGCTTGCTTCACCCTTCTGTCTCATGTTCCACTCAGATTCATAAAATCCCATCAAAGTTCAGTGTCCCTGTTGTTCACATATCTCAGGTGGATGCCACTCCTTGCAGCTTTTCCCAGACCTTACACACTTTCAGTACACTGATGAACTTTTTTTTCAGCACTCTACTACGATGAAGTAGTTGTTCTCCGTTTTTTCACTCAAACAATTCTCTCATTTGATGATAGAATTTATCTCCCACACACACTGTCAGTCTTATTATATTTAGCAAAATGTAATCTGACGACCATCTGATGACTTTCAGCAACAATTTACTAGATTTCTGGCTATGCAGCACACTGGGTTTCTGGCCATCCAGGAATGTAAAACAATCACTATCTGCACCCAAAGAATCTCCATGGTCTTTGGTGCAGCAAATCAAACCGAAGCTGGACACTTTGAATTCAGTGCAGATATGACTAGCCTCATTTAGGACTAGCAGGCAACAGCTGATCCGTGAGTGAATGATATAGACCAGACTGGCAACATATGTACAGATGGTTTTATGGACATTTTGGATTCCTACCATTTTCTTCATTAGAATATTGGCAGGTATAAGCTCATTTTATCATGGGGAAATATAGAATGTGCTGTCACATAAACGTCCCCTGGCTCCAACTGCATAGGATATTGAGGTAAATCTTTTAGTCCTATATCGCAATGATAAAAAAGAATCCTGATTATTGCAACTGCTTATGTCATGCTGTGCATAGTAACTCTTTATTCTTTCCTATAATATTAATTTTAACTTTCTAAAAACTGTTTCTAGTATAAAAACATGATTTAAACTTTCTCTGTGCAGACAACACAGAAGCAGAGGAGCAGGCACTTCTAGAGGATGATTCATCTCACAAGTCTTAGGCATCCATCTATCTCCATTTACTATGAAGTTATCCCAGGTATCTAAATACCCAGGTTTCAGATGGCTGAAGAAGTTTAAGGAGAGGAATCCTTCTCTAGGTAGTGCTAGTCATTGTTCACATCTGAGGCAAATGATGGAGAACCAGTATATACCACTGTGGTAGTTTCCGGCTGTGCCTGGAAAAATTTTTCACAGGTCTTGAACAGAAAGTGGTAGAATGTGAATAAATTACTGTTGGATGTAAAAAGGAAAATAACGATAAGTTCTAAACAATCCCATTGGATAGACTACTAACAAAGTTTGTCTGTGTAGTCTAACTTTTTGTCTTTTCAATTCCTCCACTCTGGCTGGTGCTTGTACTGGCTTTCCTGAGCTTGGCTGCATTGCTTTGTTGTGGCTAGGTACTAAAAACCATCCCGCTGCTCTTCTCTCTCCTATAGTGTGTACAAGGAGGGGGAGGGGGAAAGCAGGAAAGGGGAAGCTATTAGTAGCCCCCCTGGTTTTGTCCAGGGGGGTTCTTGTGCTGTTTATAAATTGTAAATATATGTAAATATTGTATATTTTGTATATATTAATTGCATTTCATTTTAGATTGTAGTTTTGCTTGCAAGTACAGCTTTGTTTGCTCCCAGCTGAGTTGGTCTGGCAATTTAATGCTGGGGGGCAATTTCAATTCACCACAGCCAATCAGACAGCAGGTGAGATACAGGGCTGAGGACCTCCCAGTTCCTGGCCTGAAGCAGAAGTCAGGCAATTGTGTATCTGTGCAGTTGGTGTTGAAAGATGCTATGCACAATCTTAAAGCTAAGGTTCCCTTACATAGGCACTGTGCAGCTGCAGTGCCTGTGCCTGTGCACTTTTTCACAGATTTAGTCTGAGTCCCATCTTTTCAGATATCTGGGAAATATACTGTGACTGACCTGTGAAGTTAATTGACTTTGCCAGTGATATCTGAAAACTATTACCTTGTATTAAATTTATTCTGCAGAGGGAAATATATTAGACATTTTCCTCATTCATTTGATTAAAAAAATCCTGCTATGAAATGTAAACTAATACATGCTGATCATCATGAAATAGCCTTCTCTTCTGGTTTTTAAGTAATTGTAATAGTGAATATAATTTTTTTAAAACCTGGAATTAAGTAGACAACTTCATGTATTTATTTCTGAAATGTCCACAAAGGGCCTATGCCATATTTTCTTAAGAAAAGATCCTCATGGGAAGTTTAAACAATCTATGTGGAGTAAACAACCAGAAGGGACGTGGGTAAGTTTTATTTTTCTCCCTGTGAGACATTTCAAGGACAGTAAAAATACCTTCATTTTGATCGAGCTTTTAGTTGTCGTTCGAGGGCTTTTTGATTGAACAGGTCAAAAGCGTGTTGAGAAAAAATGAATTTCAACCTTTATATAGAATCCTCCAACTTCAAATGAAAAAGCTTTCCTTAATACATAAAATCCCCAAAACAACAAACCCTCTAAACTCCTGGAAAAAGTATGCAGTTGCCACGGTTAACAGAAGAAGACTGGAGGATGACAATTCCGCAGAGGTCATACACCAGATTATACTACAGATTCATTAGCTGCTACCATTCAGAGGATCCCTTCACTTAACATAAACTTACTGTTCTGTTTTTGCAGAACTAGAGCATTTGAAGAGACTCTCTGTTTTTCTCTCCCGTGGTCTTGCTTAAGACACTATAGCTCCAAATTCTACCATCCAGAACCTTCCCGTGCCACCTCATTGGTGCTGAATGTGTGATCTCCCCAGCAGGCAGTGGCAGTATTAAATGGGAGGAAATGTCAATCTTTCTATTTACAGTTGGTCTTTTTGAATTCAATTTATTGGGATGCATTGTTCACTCATATGTAAACAGATGAGCACATTTAAAGCCAGATGCCAGACACCTGTGCCTGTGCAATCCACCTGTCTGCTGCAGAAACAAGAATAACAGGAAAAAACTACAACACCTAGGAGCTTTGGCATTGGAAATGCAACCTCTGAGGAAAAGTACTAATTGGGTTGACTTTTTCTTTGGCTCCAGCAGGTCTGCTGGGACATTAAATAATCTTGCATAGTTCAATCATGAGAAAGTAAGCTTGCAAGAGCTTGAAAGGAAGAGAAGTGCTTACTGTTTTCTGTGTATGTAGAAGAGAATCTGCAAGTTCTGCTTTAGGTGAGGACTTAAAAGGTTGAGAGAGCAAAGATCCAGTTCTGGTGTTCTCCTATTGTAAACTGGGAAAGACCATCATCAGATCTGTAAATCTATTTGTCAAAAATGACCAGTAGGGAACCAATGGGGTGAGTATGAAATCTTGCAAATTTGTTGCATCAGCTTTCAAAGACCTAATGGTCTCTATGCTTACTCAAGTAGGAGGAAGTTAAGCAGGCATCACTGAAGGCTGTCTGCACCTCAGACAGCACACAGCATGAGTGATCCAGGTTGAAAAGATGCTAATCCCTGCCATAAACCAGATTATTCTTATTTCATGTAAATAACTCATAATTTTGGTCTTTTTTTTTCTTTCCTTGGTCAAGAAGGGCAACTCAAGGTTTGGACCAAATGAATAATGAGATCTGGTCAGGGAGGAAAGTGAAGGTAGAGGCACCTTCTGTGATAATCTCCTCCAGAAACAAAATGACATTGAAGGGATAGTAAATAGCTAAGTAGCTTATAGTAGTAGAGTTATTCTGTGATGGGACACAAATTGAGCAATTTCTCACAGCAGATAGCTGCTGAGGGTGAACTTAGCTGTGGGGCAAATGCTCTATCATTACACTCCAGGAGCAGTGCAGAGATACTTTGTGCCTCTTCCTTCAGCTGAACAAATGTCTGTTACTGCCTGACCTGAGTGAGAAAATGCTCACACATCAGGAAACACAGAGGTGAATGAGCTGAGACATGAGACAGTTTCCAGGTCCAATTCATCTCAGTAAGAAGAGAGAGAAAAGGGAAAAAAAGAAATGCTGCCTAGACACATCCTGGGGGAGACGGCAGTAGCTCCTTCTGTTGTGGAGGGAATCAGAGAGAGTAGGAATGGGAAAGGTGTTGCAGGCTGGAAATCTGTGCTATTCTGTGAGGCCCAGAGCTTGACAAAACCAACCAAAACAATTATGTTGCCAGACTCATGTTGACTGGGAGAGTGCACCTCTTCACCACTGACTGTTATGAAATAGCAAATGAAACCAGGACTGTCCATGTGTGTTGCTGTTAATGGGTGATACTCAAAAAGTAAGTCCATTTGCAGTTATGGCCTTGTCACTAACCTGTAGTATTTTCTCTCCACTCAGCACCAAGACACAAGCACTTTTCTATTTCTCAAGTACCTAAAAAACACAGGCAAGCCAAAGCAATCATTCAGATTACTACACAGCAAAGATACACTAGTCACTTGGGCCCTCTCTAATTACCAACCATGCTGTATTTATCTAATTCTTGAGAAATAAATAATTGGTTGCAAGCTATCAAAAAATGTAGCTTTCTCTGGGGAAAACAGAAGTAGGAAGTCTTCATGTTCTTAAGTGACTAGATAACAGCAGCAGATAACAGAGAATCAACAGGAGACCATCTTTGCCGTTGGTCAGGAATGAGTTAACTTTCACACTGAACTTAGCAACTGTTCCTGCCTTTTTGCATCCTTTTACTAGTCATAGTTCATTAAATATGTACCCACAACATAATTATTTTATAACATAGGTTTTATTAAAAAAAAAAAAAAGAATTCACAGCTGACAGAGAGAAATGTGTTTGATATATTGCACATGCATAAGGGAGCCACACAAAGCCCTAATCTATCTGCTGTGTTCTCATAGCTGATCATACTTTAAGCAGGAGGCTGGACTAGATCTCCTGAGGTCCTTCCCAGTCTGGGTGGTCCCATAGAAGACAGTAGAGCTGTTCATATCTTTCATTAACTCAGTTTGGGAAGGATATTTTATAATTTCTCCTCTTCAGATCTAACACATATTGTCATTGCGCCCCTTTGAACCAATCTTCAAAAAACTGAGACACATTTGAGCCTCTCAAATGAAAATGTTCCAAACCACAGTCAGCCAATCAAGCATGTTGGCATTCTTGTCTCAAAGAGGTAAAACTAGCCTGGTTGAATAGTTTTGTAAATAGTTTCAGTTATGACACAGGAAAATAAATTTATGTAAGGACCCTTTTAGCAATATTTACAAGTATCTCAGTTGTTCATTGCTGTGAGGAAGGTCGTTAACAATCTGTCAACACGGTTCTTATGCGGAAGTTTTTGAAGCTTTTAGAGCTTGGGCCCAGATCCACCTCACACAAAGCTAGGTACCTAATTAAGAGAAAAATTGACTTGGGCTGCCTGGGTATCAAAGGCAGAGGGAAGCAGCTCAGACCTTGAGGTGGTAATATGGATATACTTCTATCCTAACAAATGGAGAGTGCTGTCAGAATCACCAGCGTATATGCTTACCATAAATCTGAACTGTAGGCGGGTATTTTTTAATGTAGCACAAGTAAGAGTAAGTGGATTTTCTCCTGAGCCAGTCAAGTAAATTTAGAAACAAATTGTGAGTACATCATAAAATAACATTGAATTAATATGTTAATTTCATGGGCAGTTAACCTTTATGTTTCTTTAATAATTGATTGCTTAAATACTTTGTTAATATTATTAGTTTCATTACTCTATGGTCTTTTTTCTTACCTTTGGCCTTTTATTACATTAGGTCCATAAATTTTCATAGAATTGATTAGTTACAAGAAAGAAGTTGTTATGCTCTAATACTATTCTGCCTTTCATGGAAGGGAAACACTTCTAATTTTGTTACATATCTCTCTTCACAAGGATAACTGGAATATAAGGATTACTAATTAAATTAGCATAGTTATGCTAGCTCTGCCAAAATGTTGTGATGTACAGTGTAGTTCCAAGAAATGGAGCAAAAGTAAGCTATTTTTATAGTTATGCTATTCATTTATAATGCTGTTTTTTAATCTTTCCAGTAATATGTCATAACCTCTAAGTATCTCAAAGTATGTTAATTAATCATGCAGGAACAAAGACAACTTGATGCCTTGTAACACACAATATTCAAGACAAGTAAAGAGCAAAAAGGTCAGGTCAAGTGTTTCATACTGTATGTTACATTAGAACTAAATGGGAGTGAAACCCTGAAACATCTCTGTAGGAAGCATTAGCTACTCCATTTAGTTTCCTGAACAAAATGTGAGTTTATGAGTGTTTTGAGATGTGAATGAAATAAAATTTGCACATGAAAATAAAGGCACATTGAGATCAGCAATCCAATCAATGGTTCAATGGCTTGTTTTCTTACTTCTTGTTGCATTTTTTCCTATCATCGTAGGGGGCTGATTGACTTAGTTAAAATTCGTTAACTGCCTTGACTGATTTAACATTGCTACTGTCTAACGTTGCTCCCAAACTGCAAATGAGCTTATCCAACATCTACTAAATTGAATGGAAATGTTCCCAGTGGCTCTGACTGATACTGGAGCAGTTCCACTGTTTGTATCATTTATTGAGGCATATTGTTTGTTGTGATTTGAGAATTCATTCAGTAAGACTCACACCTTTTTGTCTGCATTTTGTTTGCTTTCCAAAATTATGTTATTACTAGAAAACTGTACTGGTGACCTGTAGGAACGTAGCATTACTCAAAGATTAAAGAGGTATTTGCACTGCACATATAAATTTAGAACAGTCTGGTAAGAAATAAAATTACAGAACATGCTCTTATTTACCTCTTCAGGTTCAGTGGATAATTTTCAAACCATCTTGTTTACAGAATAATCACCCAACTTACTACAACAACTGGGTTCACACTGGAACTGTGAGACATCTGTGCATTATTTGCCTGTTGCTTTATTACTCATCATAACTATATTAATTGAATGTAATTTCTTTTATATGAAGTAACATTTTAATGCTGCTTTTTGTAAGCTAAACAACCTAGTAAGCAAGGTGTTTCTTGTAATAATTTTTTCGGGGGGAGGGGGGTGGAGGGGGGGGGGAGGGAATTATGCAAATGTACCCAGTTTAAGGTAATTTGTCCTAATAGCCAGCAACCTTATTTGAAATATGACTGGTTTAATTGTCAAAATTAAGCCAATTTCTTCTGGATGTCAGTAAAGACAGCTACCCCAAGAAAGTCAGATTTTGTGTGTATACAATTTAGAGCCTGGTTCATAAAAGTTAATTTAGAGTAATTTCTACACCATTACAAGGGAAAAAGCTTTAAATGTAGATATTAGGATGCTTGGATAGTGGCCAAAAGAGTGTACAATAACTGTCAATATTTGCAGTGGTTAGGGAAAACACTTTCCAAGCTTATGCCCGTTAGAATAACCTGTTTCACTCAGGGAGCCTAAGCAGCAAGATAACTCGGTTGAGCTAAATTGCTTCATACGAAGGTTTACTTTTTCATTCAGATTCAAGGAGTCATTAAACATTTCCAGATGTTATTCATGTGATGCTTCCTTTTCTTAAATTTAATCTCTCTTGTGGAGGTTACTGATGCAATTTATCATGAACTGATTCCAAAGTAAATGTGAAAAATTGGCAGGCAAAACTAAACTGATTTCATCTGCACTAGCTTTCCTTTTGTGACACTTCACTGACTTCAGGAGACTCACTTCTTGGCCATAAAAATGGGATCAAAACCAAACCCAGAAATACAGTGTTTATTTCATTTGCTAATATTCAAGGAATAGGTTCACAAACAACCAAACTCATTTATGTAATAAGAAAACTGTAAAATATCCAGTTCTAGATATCCTTTTTTTCCTAATCTCTATACACATATAGAATAGGGATATATTTTTTTAAACAAATGTCATGAATGTTTCCATTTACATATGCTACACCTTCTAGGATGAATGCCTATACTTAGATCATAGTGTTAGCTGAAAGAACATGTTAGAAAATAAAGGCAATTGAATTACTTTTTGAAGAAACCATATAAAGCTTTTGCTGTTAATTGAGAAAACTCTATATTTATTTTTATCTGGTTAAAAATGGTTCATTTTTAGAAGCAATTAGGAGAGGCTAAAGCTAAACTTACTACAATGACTTGGGAACAAGGCAATTGCTTTCAGTGGTAGTTGATTGTCAAAGAAAGGCAAAATTAAAAGATGCTAGAAGAAGCTAGGCTTCTCCAGATTAGAAATACATCTGTTATGGTTGGGGGTGGGGAAAGGGTGCCTGTTTTGTGAACGAAAAATTCCCTTTCAAAATCATATACTGCCTTGAAGATGCAGTTTTCAGTCACTATTTTAATTAGCTTTTGATCCCAGGGAAAAGGGCTTATAGATGTCAGCACAGGTTGGCCATTTAACACAGATGGTGAATGGGATGGAAACCTTGCCAAAAGCGTTAGGACTGCACAGTTACAGAGATATGCTTGTAGGTAATCAAACATCCCAGTAATTTTTAGGCCAATGTTTTTAAGTGGGTGTGTATGTATTGTAACAGTGTGAGAGCTGAAATCCTCTCCACCGACAATGACCAGGCTAGCTCAGTCTGGAAGCAAATGAAAGCTGTATTTACAAGCAGAATCTACAATCTATGATGAAATGCAATGAATATGTACAAATATACACGATTCACAGCATTTACAAATACGTGCAATCAACAGAAAAGCACAACCCTTTGCTTCCCTCAAAGAGGGGACCTCCCAAGGGGCCTCCTCCCCAACCAGAAGGACCCAGACACCCCTGGCAGGAGGCAGAGAGTTAAGAAGCAGAGAGGTTGTTAGACTTAGCTTGCCAAGGTCAGTGTGTTATCTTCAGGCAGAAAAGAAGAAGAAGCAGCAGCCAGAAGCCCAGCAAGTTGCGAACCCAGACTCTGACTGCCCCAAGTTTGTTCTTCACCCCAAGTGGTTCTTAAACATTTCTATTTATCCAATGGAAGTGTTTAGAACAATCATTATTTTGCTTTCTTACACCCAATAGTGACTTATTTACAATCTTTTGCTTTCTCTGCTTGAACTTTGAGAAGAAAAATTAAAAAGACAGTTTTTAAACCATCACACGGGGCTAGAACCACAATAGGCTTAGACTTGTTTTCTGATTCTGATACGGCTGCTTCTGGCATTTTTGAGTGTCATGATATGGTGAGATGTAAATGAAGTAGTGTGCCTAAAAATTATAGACAGCTGTCCTCTTTGGAATGTGTGTGATGGATTTCCTAATGCAGCTAAATGCTGTGAGGCTGATGAGTCTTAACATTTCAAGTAGAATTTAGAAATCTAAAAAAATGAACTTTTGGAAAATATTGAGATGTATGCACAAAACCAAAATAAAATATCTGAGTTGTTTTTGTATGAAAAGTCTCCTAAAGAAGACATTTAGAAAAAATTAATGATGAAATCAGAAAGGTCACAGGACATTCTGTAATGACATTTTAACTCTTCTCTGGTAATTTACAACATATTGCACAAATCTCCTTTGCTATGCTGTGCAATTATACATATGTTCAGTGACATCTGGAATAAAGCGGCTTTTGCTAGGAACATATCAAACAGGGGATTTCTGAGAGATCATAGTTTTGTATCTGACTAAGTGAATAATTTCTTTTTTCCAAAAGTGAAAACTAGGAATGACAATCAGTGTTCACTAATCCTGAAGTCAAACAGTCTATTACTGGAATAGGCCAGACAATTATCAAAGCTGGTAGAAAACAGTCCCATTATTTGAACTACTGTTTGTACCAATTTATGTATGGATTCTATGTTTTTGTTATTCTACCTGTAGAAGAAAATCAGAAGTTCTGAGCATTTAAGTGACTTAAGACATCTTTCTACTTTGAATGATAGGACCTTTCCTATGAAGACCTCTTTGAGACTGTTTGATAAAATACAGTTTAACAGGCAACAGGATGTTAAGGCAGAGGAGAAACTCTCACAAGTTTCACATTATTCTAATGCTGAAGTACACAGAATAAGGGATATTACTGTTCACAGTAATGTTTTCCTAGTCATAACAGGTTTTCCTGATAATGAAGAAAAGATTTTTCCATTATTTCACTATATAACAAGCACTGAAGAGCAGCTAAACTGTGGCAACTTAAACCAAGTTCCCTGTTGTCCTAGCTGTTTTATTGCTGTGACAGGCAGTTATCTGATAGAGGTTTGTTCATCTGGAAAGGCATTTTGCAGGCCACTGAATCTTTTCCTGTCATCCTGTGCCTGCCTCCGTTCTCCTGCCCTGATTAAGACCACACTGTAATATAGCATCAACTCCATTTACCTTCCAATCCACAACCTCACAACCCTTCCAAACACCCTATTATAAATCTATAAATCTATACAGTAGGAGAGAGTAGAAGCCACAAACTATAATGAGCCAGAGGGGAACTGAAGGTCATCATCCATGTCTGAGAGGCCTTCAATCTGAAAGACACTGTTAGCTGACAGAAGTGGAAATGGGAGAATGCATCCCTTAGAGAAGGCAAGAAAGGAGATGAGCTCTTCTTGTCTGACATAATCTCCTTTCCTCAGCCTGTTAACCTTAAAATTGGAAATAAGGTAAGGTGGCTTCAGATTAGGCTACCTGTAAAAGGACACAAGACAGTGAGCAGACAGCTAAGCTTTAGCAGCTGGAAGCCAGTCAGAAAGGAACTGATCTGGAAAATTTATTGCTTGATGGACTGCTAATTAATTAAATAGTAATGCTGTGATCCAATTAAACCTTGCCTCTTGCATTCTATCTAGGTATCATTGTGTCTGGGACAACAAATTCATGAAAGCTGGAAGAGCTAATTGTCTTATTATATAAGAGTATAAATAGAAAAGATTTCAGCACTACAGTTCAGCTGAAAAAGGAGTAGGAAGAGTATGAAGCAAGTTTTACATAATGACTTCTGAAAGGAGAACTAGTAGGAGCTATAAAAGCAACTCTTTACCTGGCATGACTGTCCAACCACTTTAGCCTGCTTTTGAAAGCAGATGGACAACACCGGTTTGCAGCACTCCTTTTAGATATTTTCATGCTAATACATTCACATTTTCCTTTGGGATTTTTTTTTTCCCATTATGAATTACAGTCTGCAGTTTTAAGAACTTTATTTTGCTTGACAAAGAGATGTTTGTGCTGCCTGTGGCAAGGGGGGGTGTGACTTTCAGGGATATCCCAGTTCAAGCCAGCTTTCAGCTGCTTTTTCTACACACCATTTGCTCTGGAACATAAAGACACACACACACACACACACACAAAAAGGCTTCTCAGAGGAGTTGTCCTTCTGTTTCTTAATGAAATGCCACTAAAACAACCTGCAATCAGCAGTGAGGAAAATAGTGATCATCAATGCAGAAAAACCGAGTCGTGTTTCAAAGACTAGCAACATACTGAAACCTGAATACCACAAAGCGAAGGTCAAGTCCCACTGAAGCTAACAGCAAACCTTCTCTTAATTTCACTGGGAGAGGAATGTAGAAATATATCTGAGATTTCGTATTCTCTGGGGTAGAACAGTGCAGAACGGTAGAAAAGGTGACCAAAAAATAAAGTCTACTATTTAGGTACTGAAAAACAATAGCAGAATTTTACAGAACATATTAAGGTAGGGATTCTGGGGGCTTCTTCTGTTTTTACCACTTATTTAGGGGAACTTATTTTGGACATGATTTTGACTGCATTTGCTTAATTTTGTCAGCCAGCTCAGGACCCTGGCTCATGAAGTAGTTATACACACAAATGGAATGAAACCTGTGTGACTATCTGCCTTAACAGAGACCTAAACCCACTGAAGCAGCAGAAATTTAATATGACTTAAGATCAGGACCCTATTTTCCCAACAGTTAAACAGTTAACCTACTTTGACTCACAAAGGATTGAGAACAAACCTTACTTGTTTTTAATTTTAGTTTATTTTTTCCTAGCATTCTGTGATTTTATTTATACAAAACAATCAATATTTGTTCATCAGAAAACTAACATACCTCTCTATACTTTGGATTTATCACAAGGGCTGGAAGACACAAGAACTCTAATTGAATTAATTTTATTAAAGTCATCCAACTTTTTAGGTGTCAGCAGAATTTCTTATGTGTGACCATCTCTGAGACAAAGAATAAAGTAAGAGGGAAAATGACTATAAAAAAAGACAAATGGAAGTGTTAGAATTGACCACAACAAAAATGTTTTACAAATTCAGGTCATCAAGATGCTGTAGTTAACGTGATTCCAACAAAACCAGCAAAAAGCCATTGCTGACAGGAAGGCATTTGATCGTCCGTTTAAAGAAGGGACATAACAGGTATAGTCAAAGGTACATTAAGTGAGTGTTTTATCCTAAGGGCATAAAGATCGATAGTCTCCTAAATATCCCACCACACATTCTGATTTTGATGGGGCACTATTAAACACTATGGCAGGTGAAGACTTCCATCAATACTTGTATTAATCTGGGCTTTGGGATGTCAGAGGAATTCCTGTGAAGAGAACTACAGATAAACTCACAGAGAGCAATTACAAAGTGTTAAAATGGGTGTTAAAGATTTCTGAAGTTGTCATGTATCACATAATAAAGTTGAAAGAGAGAATTTAAATAACACTTTGGCAGAACACTGACTTTCCTAATCATGGACTCTGGGGGGAAATTTCCAGCTGGATGCTGTACTGCATTTCAATGACAGGAAAAAGTGAAGAAGACAGACTGCTCCATGAATGGACAGTGATGTCTTTTTATCTTATTCATTAGTAATGATAAATTAATTCACTCTTAGTTCATACAAAGTTATCCAATTTACGGAATAAAGAACCCTTGGCTGCATGCACAAGAATTAAAGTATTTTCCACATCAAGGTGTGCCCGTAAATATATATCTAATCCCCATATATCTGCTCTCGATAAACATCCTTACATGGTATGTCATATAACATATGTATAATCTGTGCAATTATCATGAGATGATCAATGGATCCACAGTTCCTTGTCACATAAGTTTATCATATATTCTTCATCAGGTGGATGCATTACTGAATATTTTAGGGAGACTTCACGATTTATCAGAAACATCTTTTCTCTCTTTTCAGTCAGGACTACGAGTGCCATTTTCAGTCTAGCAGCATATGAATCAAAGCCAAAGAAGAATACATTATTTAAAAATCCAGCTCTTATCAAAACAAATGAAAGTGGTATTTTTCTGTAAGTGAAAATATAGCAAATCTAGAATCTAACCATTTTATAATTCCCAGATATATTCCAATTTTTCAATGATCAGAATCTTGCTTGAATGGTTACAAACCGAGCAGATACAAAAGAGGCAGTATGGAACTCAGGCTGATTACCATGACAGTCATCTCAAAATACTTCATTTTACTGAAACAACTCTAGCATTGAAGATATCTTTCCTTACATTGTTAGTCTGTATGATTGAGGCACACTCTTAGGTGAAAGTTGTGTATACATACATGTCTACAGCATAAATGTCTTAATGTGAATTAGTGACTGTAACTAAAGTCCTGCTGTCCTCAACAGAGATTTCAGGAGACATTCAGCTCTTCTTTCTTCTAGATCAGTAAGTCTTGGGTATCAGGTATGAGTAACACAACTTGGATTTCTCTTCATGATGGATGACAGAAAGAAATAAATGCTTCCTAAAAGAGATTCACCTGACCTATCTCAGACCTCTATCTCGAGAAGAATTTAACAACCCTCTGAAGCTGTTTATCTCCATTGACAGGAAAGACAAATGACTACTTTGAACATAATGATCTGCCGTCTAGACCAATAGGTTACAAAGGATGATTCCTTTCTGTTGTAACAATCAGTTGGCACTAAATATCTCTAGCAGTGCCTGCAGGGCTTCCTTTCATTCTTTGGAACTGGTTCTCAAAACATCCACAAATATAAACTGTTGCAAAGCAGCTAATTAGAAATACAGGTATCTGACAACACTGCATCCTTAATGATCCAATATTTTGTACCAGAGAAGGAGCATTGCCCTGACTGACACTGACTTTTTTTTTTTTTTTTAAATCTTTTAAAGTAATTTTGCACCTGATTTTTTTTAATACTAAGTAGCTGGATTTATACAGCATAGTTTACTTTTCTGGGCAGCATTCTCTCACAGAGA
This sequence comes from Indicator indicator, assembly GCF_027791375.1. Classification (NCBI taxonomy): domain Eukaryota; kingdom Metazoa; phylum Chordata; class Aves; order Piciformes; family Indicatoridae; genus Indicator; species Indicator indicator. The sequence continues at coordinate 55,569,271 of NC_072010.1, read as the reverse complement.
GGCTTCTCTGTCTTCTTGGCTGAGGCAGTGTGTTGCAGTGAACAGCTGAGTGAGCACGGTAAATGCTGACGGAGCCTGGTCAAGGAGACCCTTTGGCATACAACTGCCTGCCTGCCCACAAGCGCTGTGAGATGGATGGCTTGCAGACTGGGTTGGGGAGTCTCATTCTGCATTGGTGGAAATTCTCCATATAGCCACAGCCTTGATAAATCTATGTAGACAGATGATTTTTCTCTCTGGCAATAGCTGTCTTTCTGCGAAGTACATGAGCATTTGCAAGTAATGTCGTTCATGTGGAAACATTTCTTGACCTCCTATTTCTGTGGAGTTACCAGAGAAAAGAGAAGGAGAATCATACCAGCCTATGATAAGGACCTGGTGGTTAGGGAAACACAATTTTAGAAACTGCAGATTGACAGTGCTTTCTATTTATTTATAGATTTCAGACAAGAAAATAAAGTCCCATACTGTACATGAGTAAACATGTTAACACAAATTCCCCTTTTTAAAATGCCATTAATGATAGTCCTAGAATAGGATTCACTACTTGGAATTTAGTATTGCAATGAAGTACAAATATAGTTTATTAAACTTGTCATGAATAGCAATTTTCTGTTTCTTTGTAGTGAACATTTTAATGTAAAGTTAAATTACTACTCACAATCATAGAAAGAAAGTCTTGATTATTTGGATTTTTAAAGCCTTGCAATAAGTTTCTAGAGGTGAATTATACACTAACACTATAAAAATAAAACGGAAAACCTCTAAAGTGCTGCAATCCAGAAAATACATGCACTTTTATCACAGATCACAAATGTAACTACACATAATTATAAGCATATGATAAGCTTCTCCTTAAGTACTTATATTTCAGGGAACATAACTGTGCTCTAAATTTTATTGTGGTCTGATATGTCATAGAATAATTTTGAACATTTTTGTAGGCAAACCTACTACTGCTCATAATTATATTTATTGAAGCTGGATTGGTTTACAATTTGCAACTCATTAATTCAGCATATAATTCCAAATAAACAAGGAGTATCTAGTATAGCTATTTAACTCAACAGCAATACATTACTGTAAAATATTAGCTATCAACAGTTGTTTCATGAGCATCAGAACTAATGTGTCTCTCAGTGTGTCTTTCTGGCACTTCTCGATACATGAGTGTACCTTGCTGCTTTGTTCTGCATCCTCACTCTTTCTCTTCCCACCACTACTTGCCTGCTGAATTACTTGAAATTGGTCAATAGATTTTCCATTCAAGTACTGATCTGATAATGCCACAGTAAGGACCCTCAAGGGAATAAGACATCACAAAGTCAAGCCCATGTTTGTGCTTTCTTAGAAGTTTAATTATATGATGAAAAAAAAAATGTAGGATCTTAGAGTCAAATCACAGAATCACAGAATCAAGGAATCACGGAACGTTAGGGACCTCAAAGATCATCTAGTTCAACCCCCCTGCCAGAGCAGGATCACCTATACCAGATCAGACAGGAACACATCCAGACAGGTTTTGATTATCTCCAGAGCAGGAGACTCCACAACCACACTGGGCAGCCTATTCCAGTGTCCCATCACCCTGACAGAACAGCCCAGGTTGAAAGGGACCTTGAAGATTATCTGATTCAGCCTTTCTTGGGAAAAGAAGTCTAGATAAGATTATCTAGTACCATCCCAAATGCATTTAAAAAATCTCTGGTAATGAGAACTCTACCACATCCCTCATGAGACTGTTTCAAGGACTGATTGTTCTCAATGTTATTTATATATATATATGTATATATATATATATATATATATATATATGTGTGTGTGTGTGTGTGTGTATAACCTTTCCTAGAGTAAATTGCACCCACTTCCCACTGTCTTCTCCATATGGCTTACATGCAAAGATAGAAAACTGTGGAGCAAGGAAAATAAAGGCCTAAAAATGTACAATTAATGTAAGGAATAACAAAGACTTTGGGTGCAGGTCATTTTTTACTGTCAAAGATTCAATCCAGTTTCTGAAAAATCAAACTGTGCTAACTAAACCTTAGGTCAGGACTGCCTGACAAAGGAATTGTCATTGTACTGGTATTTGAATTAAAGGAAATAATTATAAAGTTGGTAAATCTTAAAGCAGCAATCTGAATTGTTTTCTGCCTGAACTGCTAAAATGGAAATCTGGTTTGAAACTGTAAAGCATGAATCATATTTGAAGAACTGTATATATATATATATATATATATTCATTATTTCATAAACATTTTAAGGCAGAAATAATTAAAGAAGTCAGTATAATTTGAAATGCAGAATAAAACTTAAAGTGTATGCATGAGGTTCAGAGAAGGCTAGGATTAAGTTAGGACAGAAATGTCACAATTTTGTGAGTTTCTGTTTCACAAGTCACTTTTTGGATGAAAGTTTACATTGCAATGATTTATTTTTCCCTAAATACATTACTTTGGTTGACATGATTTCCCAGTAAAACCTACAATGCAGAATAAAGTGCCAGATGTGTAATAAGGGTATCTCTACAGATTTGGAGAAGGAATAGAGCATAGAGCACAGTAGGGGTCATTCTGTGGGTGTTTGAATTTTAAAGTGACTTTCAGAAACTCAGAGACCAGCTAGGATGTGCAAATGTAATTCAAAAGTGTAGATCCCAAATACATTACAAGTAAATTTATGGACTGAATTGTAGCAAGTCTGTAGGAACCTACTGAATTTAGATGTAGAGACTTCTTTAGGAACAGCTATCTTTAGAGGCAACTCATCTTTTAAGAAAACTCCTGCCTCCCAGTTCAGATTTCTCAACAGAAACTGAATTCTGCCTAAACAAATCTGAATCTTTGATATTTTGTCCCATTTATTCTGTATAATGGAAATATATATTTAATTGCCACAACAGGGGTTTGCAGTGCATTTGTTAATCAAAACTGCAAAACTGCAAGGTAAGGTAGAACGTTTGAAGATTGATTATCCTCCTTTTTTTGCTTCCTAAGGAAGCCTCTGATTAATTACTACATTTGTTATTCAGCATAATTTATCCAAATTCAAATGTCAGATCACTACAATGGTCTACTTGTGGTGACTAATAATGCAATATATGAAAGACCTTTTCTGACTACAAAGATAGTTAAGCTTCTCCAACTGGACACATGAGCTGATAGGAAAAAACTCCTTCAAAACCAAAAGGCAGTTGAGTACAGTATATTAGGGCAGGGTGAAAGCAGTTCTTTAAAAGAAGATTGAGAATGGTTATTCATCTCCTAAGTAATTTTGCTATTATTTATACTAAAACTCGATTAAACTACTCTCTTAAAAGGATACTTCCCTTGCCGGTAGGGACTATAGGAAATAAACTATGGCTTGTTAACTTCAGGTTACTTCTGAGTGGAACAGCTTTTGCTTTGAGTAGTCAAAGTTCATGAAAAAGCTCCAGATTTTCTATATTCAGTAATGATATCCAGAATCCACACAATATGATTGAAATATGACTAATTGTAAGCAAATTAAGCTGATTGGACATACTTTGTAAAAATAATGTACCTTTTTACTTTCCTTTTACAAAGATGCACTCTTTTATACAGAAGTGTACTCTGTAAAAAGAGGTACTGTTTTTGGTTTATGGCATCTGAAGATCTACTGTCAAACAGCTTTGTGTAATTAGACCTGCATAATCATATGCATAAAGAAATCAGAGAATCAGAAGCCAGAATATTTTAAAACCTCCCCTCCAAACTTAACAAACAAACATGCAAAGAAAACAGGAAAATGGTCCTCAATGACTTTTGTGAACTTAAAGTTTAGTGTAGAATCATAGAATCATAGAATCAGCCAGGTTGGAAGAAACCTCCAAGATCATCCAGTCCAACCTATCACCCAGCCCTATCCAATCAACTGGACCATGGCACTAAGTGCCTCATCCAGTCTTCTCTTGAACATCTCCAGGGATGGTGACTCCACCACCTCCCTGGGCAGCCCATTCCAATGGGCAATCACTCTCTCTGTGAAGAACTTCCTCCTAATATCCAGCCTATACCTCCCCTGGCACAACTTGAGACTGTGTCTCCTTGTTCTGCTGCTGGTTGCCTGGGAGAAGAGACCAACCCCTGCCTGGCTACAGTCTCCCTTCAGGTAGTTGTAGAGAGCAATGAGGTCATCCCTGAGCCTCCTCTTCTCCAGGCTAAACAACCCCATCTCCCTCAGCCTCTCCTCATAGGGTTTGTGTTCCAGGCCCCTCACCAGCTTCATTGCCCTTCTCTGGACACGTTCCAGTACCTCAACATCTCTCTTGAATTGAGGGGCCCAGAACTTTGCCCTACTAAATACACCCTACATGAACTGGAAAAGAGGATCATACTCCTATCCTGGAACAGCGCTGAATGATTCATTGCTAAAGTAATTTTGCTGTGATACATAAAATTCTGTCAGTGATTTTATTTCAGAGGATGGAGATTATCATGGTTATGTCAAATCAGAAATATTTCATTAAAATAAATATTATCGAGAAGTTTTCTGTACCTCATTATGAAAGGATTTCTTTTCATGGGTCTCAGGAGGTCCTGTTCTGCAAACCCTACCTCAGCACAATGCCTTTGACACACACATCTCTGTGGGTAGCAGAATGATGTTTGCATGTGCAAAGATTTCAGTATCCCATCACTGCAATTTCTATCAGGAAACAGGCAAATTCATAATGAATATTCAATAAATCTTGCAAACACTGCCAGTACACATAGTTGAGACACAGGAAAGGTTTGTTTACCAGGCCTGAAAATCTGAAAGCTTTTTCTTGATAGAAAAAGTTGTGATAGCAATTTAAAAATTAAGCAACTCTCATGCCCCAGAATGTTTATAGCTGAATTATCCTTTTAGGATTTTGCTAGATCCTGCTGTACCATTTATCTCTCTAAGAAGCAATTTCTTAAAGATTTCACCATTACCTGTTTGCTGTAACAAAAATGTGTTTGCTTTTCAGATTGTGAAAAATGTATGCATGTGCAGAATGTCTACACATGTAGCATTTTTCTTCTGTGTCAGAGATTTGGAGTAACAAGAAGGAAATAGAGTATCTCATCTTGCTACTTTCTTCCTATAATGAAATATTTAGAGACTGGTTCTGTGAGGAGCAACAGCCTTTCTCTGGGAAACAGCAGACCGGTGTTTTCTTGGACCCCGTCTTGCACGTTAGTTCAAATTGCTTCACTTGCAGCTCATGGGATATGTGCCTGTGTATTCGCCACCTTTCCTTCTTGACTGCTATATCCTTGCTCTGTCCTCCAACTGAAGCCGTTTTGCAAAAGCAGAGGGAGAAGGCTGACTGACTTCTTGTGTTTGAAGTGGAGTATCCTCCTCAGTGCACCAAAATGCAGAAGATGCTCGGGTTGGCAGATGTCTGTGCAACCACCTGCTCAGAGCTGAGTCAGATCCATCAAGCTAACCAGCACATTGTTGAGATGGGTTTTGAATATCTGTGCAAGGATGCAGACTCTCTCTCTGGGCAACCGGTACCAGTATTTGACCATCCTTACAGTAAATTCACAGAACCACAGAATCAACAAGGTTGGAAAAGACCCCAAGGATCATCAAAGTCCAACCTGTCACCCAAGACCTCATGACTACTAAACCATGGCACCAAGTGCCACATGCAGTCCCTTCTTGAACACCTCCAGGGATGGTGTGGCAGTTTAGGCTGGGTGCCCCCTGCCACTGCTACATGAGATACACCTCTGGTGTCCCAGGTGCCCACCCAATAGGGGTGGACACAGGAAACGGCGTATTGCTACCCATAAATCCTGCGCCCTATAAATCCATCTGCAGAGTCATTCTCTTCCTCTTTCTTCCCTCTCTGCTCCTGTGGGAGATGCTCTCTTATCGGGTAATGCTGGGGGGAGTATCTCAGGCCTCTTGGGCCTGTCTAGGCCTAATGCCAGGAGGAAAATGGAGGGGGGCCAGTCTCAGACCTGGCCAGCCTGAGACTTGCCTAGCAGTGGGAGGGGGAAGAAAGAGCCCTGGGGGTTTTGGGTAGACCCTTAGGTGGGAGGAGGGAAGGATTGGAAGCCTCTGGGAGTTGTGTAAGAGATTCTGTATGCTTTAGGATGTTCTTTGCCACTATGCTTTGTAGTGTTTTTGTAGCTTCACCAATCACTTTTCCATTTAAACTCTCCATCACTCTCCAATCCATTTGTGTGTGTCATTCTTTTGTCCCTTTCGGGGCAAGAGATGATCTGTCTGGCCTTAAACCAGGACAGATGGTGACTCCACTACCTCCCTGGGCAGCACGTTCCAACGTCTAACAGCTCTCTACATGAAGAACTTTCTCCTCACCTTGAGCCTAAACCTCCCCTGGCATAGCTTGAGACTGTGTCCTCTTGTTCTGGTGCTGGTTGCCTGGGTTTGTCTTGTTCTCAAATAATCATCCTGTATTTGTTTTTGTGCCTGTTTCCTTTCACTGTATCACTGGGTACCAGTAAGAAGCACCTGGCTCCTTCTTTTTCACTCCCTGCACATCAGGTTTTATATATGTTGATGAATTCTCCCTTGAGCTTTTCCTTCTCCAGGCTGAACAGTCTCAGCTCTTTCAGCCTCTCCTTGTATGAGATGCCTCAAGCATTTAACCATCTGAGTGGCCCTTTTACTGTACTTGCTCCAGTATGTCCATGTCTCCTGCACACAGCATGACAGTCCTAGTCTATGGAACACTGAGTGGGGATGATCCACTATTAGGCCTGCACAGTCACTGTGGATGAAGTGCTAGACTGATCCTGTGTGCTGCCTTAGTTCCCCAGAGCAGCAGCCATGGCAAGGATTCCCTACATTATGCTTCTTATGAGTGTAGGCAATCAAACTAACTGTCTCCCAGTGCCTACAGTTATATCTTAAGAGATTTTTTTAAAGCACAAATGGAGGCTCTTTTATATCGTACTAAACAGCAAAAGACCTGAACTTTCAAAGCTGCCAAATTCTAACACAAATCCATATTACTTATCTTCAGACATTGCTCAGTAAGGACTACTTTTTTGGCTTGGATCACCAGCATATAATCTTAATTTCAAGTCAAAGATAATAAACTCTTTTGCAGTGTATTGAAGGCTCATCCTGACCTATGTAACTCAACTCATGATAATTAATGGATTACACAAATTTAGATCGAATTTTATTAGGCATTTCTTAACGTTATAAGTCTTTGGCTACTCTGAGATACATTCACAGTCTCAGAAGATATGGTAATTTGACCTTCTGCTCAGGCATTCTTGCTGCAGATGTTATGAGACTGACAAGTGTTTCTCAGTATATTCCCTCAAGACTCTGAAAATTTAAACTCAAACTCAAAGATAATTTTCAGTCTCCTACTGCATATATGCTGAGTTCAAGTTCATTCTGCATAATTATAGTCAGTGCCCTGTGACAAGAAGGAATCCATCTAGCCATACTCTGTTAACTCCACCATTTTATGTTCAGCAATGAAAATCCATTTTGTGGAATTTTACAGATGCAACAACCAGAAACAGCATCAGGAAACACTGGAAACAGCCAGTGACCCAAAATTTCCTGGAGAACTCTAGCACAGAAAACACTTGTATCCTTTTACCTCTGAGAAATACTTTCATATTTCTTTGCTTTGATAATTTAGGATTCTGCCAATGTACAATTTATGGGATGTAGACAGTTTTCTAAAATTATTGTGAAAAGTGTGTGGGTTTTTTATTTCAATCTATGGATGGGGAATTTTGTCATTTTCTGAAAAGCTCTGTAGCATTCACCAGATTAGGCACAATGAAGAGTCATTAACTTTAATGACCACCTTGTCTACACAGAAGGCATGCTCAGGCTGCCACTTAAATGAAGAAAAGCATTTTTTCCCTCCTCCTTCTCTATGAAAGGGAGCAAAAGGTGAAAATGTAAACTTTCTATTTGGGACAACAACATAAAGTGACAAAGTAGGGAACTGAAATGATTCACAGGAGAAATAAAAAGTTCCATAAAGAGGTTTCTGACAAAAGAGGAGGTTGTCTACCACCCACAGCCATGAAAATCTTCTGTCTTGGGGAATCTCTGCAAGAGATGTTCTGAGGCAGCACAGCAGACACAGACTTCACCCCAACCAGCAAGCTTCAGGAAAGGTTTCTTACTTCACTACTTCACTTAGGATCTTTGATTGCTCAACCTGTCACAGGAAAAACATGCCTGAATGTCCACTGGTCTACATGAAGACAGCTTTTTAAAGCAAGTGTGAAAGACTGTAAAGTGGTACTACATTAGTTATCAGCCTGATTTGCCTATGTGTCAAGTGTCATGTGTCAAGTGTCATCCCAAGAAGGAAGTTAGAAAAATCAGGCTCTGCACGCTCCAAAAATGCAGTCTTAAGGTCAATTCCTGAACTTTTTTTTCAGTTCAGCCTCTGATTTAAATAAGTCAGCTTTATCCTAGGGTGAGAAGCAGAATATCCCACCCAATTAAGAAACTGATGCCTCAGATACCATGCAGTCTGCAAGGCCATAAACAAAAGCCAGCACCAGACTCTGACAGTGCAAACATATTTGAATAACTCCTTAGTTAATGCTGCTCACTGTTTCACATAGTTTCCTGCCGTTTTCATGCAGATTTAATTAAAGTGGACATAATTTCATAGAGTAGACACTAGAATAATTTCCAATTATTATATTTCCTTACTATCAGGCTTTTTATTTTAAAAGGAAACATTATGTTGTTATACTTGATACCATTTTAATTAACACTTTTTCTATTTAAACACCAACTTCAGTAAAATTATTAATGCTAAAGCAGTTATTAACAGCAGGTGTGAAACTCAAGAAAATGTGAATCTTGACTGTAAATTTGTTTTCTTTCAAACATAGAATTGGCCTTTTTCCCCCTTTTCTTTTCTTTTCTTTTCTTTTCTTTTCTTTTCTTTTCTTTTCTTTTCTTTTCTTTTCTTTTCTTTTCTTTTCTTTTCTTTTCTTTTCTTTTCTTTTCTTTTCTTTTCTTTTCTTTTCTTTTCTTTTCTTTTCTTTTCTTTTCTTTTCTTTTCTTTTCTTTTCTTTTCTTTTCTTCTTTTCTTTTCTTTTCTTTTTTTTTTTTTGCAAATATTAAGCCCTCAGGATTAAGGTAGAGTACATATGAATAAAGAAAAAAGAAAAATAGAATTAGCTAAGAAAGTGTGATTTAATGTGATATGACAGGAAAACAAAACAAAGTAGCACCAGAACAAAGTGGGGCTCCAATACAGAATCACACAATGTTAGGGGTTGGAAGGGACCTCCAGAGATCATTGAGTCCAAAATCCCTGCAAAAGCAGGATCACCTAAGGCAAGCCACACAGGAACACATCCAGGTGGGTTGTGAAAGTCTCCAGAGAAGGAGACTCCACTACCTCTCTGGGCAACCTGTTCCAGTTCTCTGTTACCCTCACCAAAAAGAAGTGTTTCCTTGCACTGAGGTGAAACCTCCTGTTCTCTAGCTTGTACCTGTTTTTCCTTGTCCTATCACTGGGTACCACCAAAAAGAGACTGGCATCTTCATCTTGACACCCACCCCTCAGATATTTATAGACATTGGTAAGATCCCCTATCACCCTTCTCTTAGTCTCAGGACTAAACAGCCCCAGTTTTCTCAGTCTTTCTTCATAGGAAAGGTGTTCAAGTCCCACAATCATTCTTGCAGCTTTGCTCTCCATTGGACTCTCTTCAGCAGATCCCCGTCTCTCTTGTATTGGAGAGCCCAAAACTGGAAGCAATATTCCAGGTGTGGTCTCACCAGGCGTTGAGGGGGAGGAGAACCTTCCTTAGACCTGCTGGACATACTTTTCTTAATGCATCCCAGGAGGCTGTTCGCCCTCTTGGCCCCAAGGTATCTCATGGGTATCTTCTTGTCCACTAGGACTCAAGGTCTTTCTTCACTGAGTCGCTTTCCAGCAGGATGACCCCTGGTCTGTACAGGTGCCTAATGTTATTCCTCTCCAGATGCAGGACTCTGTACTTGTCCTCATTGAACTTGCCTTCACCCAGCTCTCCAGCCTGTCCAGATCTCGTTGGATGGCAGCACAGCCTGATGGGGTGTCAGCCACCCCTCCCAGTTTTGTATCATCAGAAAAAATGCTGAGAGTGGACTCTATCCCCTCATCCAAGTTGTTGATGAAGATATTGAACAGAACTGGACCCAGTACTGATCCCTAGAAACACCACTAGCCAAAGGCCTCCAACTGGATTGTCCAGCTGATGACAACTCTGAATATTGTCATTCAACAGATCCAAGTGCCGGGTGCTGCACTTTGGCCACAACAACCCCATGCAGAGCTACAGGCTGGGGTCAGAGTGGCTGGAGAGCAGCCAGGCAGAGAGGGACCTGGGGGTACTGGTTGACAGCCACCTGAACATGAGCCAGCAGTGTGCCCAGGTGGCCAAGAGAGCCAATGGCATCCTGGCCTGCATCAGGCATAGTGTGGCCAGCAGGAGCAGGGAAGTCATTGTGCCTCTGTACACAGCACTGGTTAGGCCACACCTTGAGTACTGTGTCCAGTTCTGGGCTCCTCAGTTTAGGAAAGATGTTGAATTGCTGGAGCATGTCCAGAGAAGGGCAACGAGGCTGGTGAGAGGCCTTGAGCACAAGCCCTATGAGGAGAGGCTGAGGGAGCTGGGACTGTTTAGCCTGGAGAAGAGGAGGCTCAGGGGAGACCTCATTGCTGTCTACAACTACCTGAAGGGAGGTTGTAGCCAGGAGGGGTTTGGTCTCTTCTCCCAGGCAACCAGCAGCAGAACAAGAGGACACAGTCTCAAGATGCGCCAGGGGCGGTTTGGGCTGGAGGTGAGGAGAAAGTTCTTCACAGAGAGAGTGGTTGGCCACTGGAATGGGCTGCCCAGGGAGGTGGTGGAGTCACCATCCCTGGAGGTGTTCAAGAGGGGATTGGACGTGGCACTTGGTGCCATGGTTTAGATAGTCATGAGGTTTAGGGTGACAGGTTGGACTCGATGATCTTTGAGGTCTCTTCCAACCTTCCTGATTCTATGATTCTATGATTCTATGATTGAGCCAGTTTCCAACCCACCTCACAGTCCAATCACCTAACCCACTTTTCTTGAGTTTATCTATGAGGATGTTATGGGAGAATGTCAAAAACTTTGCTGATGTCAAGATAGACAATATTCACTGCTTTCTCTTCAGCTCTCCATTTGGTCATGCCTTTGTAGAAGGCTATCAGATTAGTCAAGCAAGATTTCCCCTTAGAGAATCCATGCTGGCTACTCTTGATAACCTTATTTTCTTTCAAGTGGTTAGAAATGGCCCCCACAATGAGCTGCTCCATCACCTTTCCAGGGATAAAGGTAAAGTTGACTGGTCTGTAGTTGCCTGGATTTTTCTTCTTGTTCTTTTTGAGGACTAGAGCGACACTGGCTCTCTTCCAGTCCTCAGGCACCTCTTCTGTTCTCCACGATCTTTCAAAAATGATAGAGAATGGTACAGCAACATCATCAGCCAATTCCCTCAACACTCATGGATGCAGCCCATTGGGGCCCATGGATTTGTGTGGTTTTATTCCATCCAAGTGATCTCTAACCCAATCCACAATGATCAGTGGAGAACCTTCCTCCTTCTAGTCTTGCTGCTACCTCCAGTGTCTGAGATTCCTGAGGGCTGGTCTTAGAAGTAAAGACTGGGGCAATACGAGTTGTTAATTCCATACCATCAAAGCCAAACCACAGAGGCAAATATTTTTCATATTGCCATTACTTTACATCAAGCAAAGCATGCAGTGTGAAACAGCATCCTTGCACTTAGACCTAAATCCAAAAATGATCCTGGGATGTCTGTATTAAATCAAAGGAAGAAGGAATCTAAAATCTGATGCATTGTTGGGGTTTGAAGCAATATCCATAAAGACTGGAATCTCTCAAACAATTCAGACATCTAGTTAATGACATGCTGGTTAATGAGGAGTACAATTCCATAAGTCTTTTTATTTTATTCTGTATACCTAGTGGCACCTTGGGAGCCAGACACCTGAAAATCATCTTAAATTCCATATGCTCAAGTGAAAAACACAGAGAATTCTAACTTACTGCTGCCTGTGCGCTTTTGTGGGACTCACTGCTAGGTTTGTAAAATATGGTGAATATGGTCTTCTACTACACACCTTCTGTGAATAGGATGAGTCTTTACCAAAGAATTCCAGGAATATGCAATCTTGATGATTAAAAAAAAAATAATTAGAATAAGAATTATCTAAAACATGCTACTTTCCTAACTGAGTATCAAGTTTGTATCAACACTTCTAGACACAGACACAAAGATCTCTGGGGAAAAATGAAAAAAAAAAAGAAAGAAAAGAAACAGATACAAAGCATAACAGAGTATTAAAACTGGAGTAGTGCTTCCATACCCATGAGATTTCTTTTTCTTTAAAGTATTTCAATTATCTTGACAATAAAGAAAGAACGACTACATTAGTATCATATTATTTCCATAACAGTTAACTTCAGTCACTTCTGATTTGACAAATTTCTACATATATTGCACCTAATAAGCTTGTATTGTTTATTCTGACCTGCTTGCTGAGGCATAAATCACTCCACAACTGTTTCAGTGGAGGCTTGCTATAATGCACCACCATGCAGAACCTGTTGCTAAGACAGAGCATGTGGTGAGGCTCCACCATGGCAACAAATACTTGCCCATGATATGTTAAAATTCTCAGCTCCTCACATTAAAGATTATTTTGTCCTAAATAGGGATCCTATCAACTGAACACATAGAAGTCCCTTGTTCTTTCTAGTAGTGGTGCAACATTAGCAATTGGCTACTGAGTCTCAGACTGTATCCCAGAAGAGGAGCAGAACATATGCTTTGGTTTATTAATGGTCACTGGCTTTATATCATTATGTTTTTAATTTAGGCAGTGTATTGTTCTTAATTCCCTTCCAAGAGACAGAGGACTCTATGAAGATCATCAGGAAAGTTTAGTCATCTTTGTGAGTACTTCTGAGTCTTTTTTTAATGTCATCAAACCCTAACAGGAGTTTTCTTCAAGGAGTCTTCCCAAAGCTGTGGACTGTGCTCACAGAGAGCTGGTTTTATTAAGATTCAGTCAGTTGGCATTGTTACATGTCACACTGTAAGAAGTCCTTTG